>NW_007106765.1:92816-95574 GCF_000164805.1 Carlito syrichta
TGCCCCCCCCCCCCGACTCTACATCTCCCATAAGGAGCCTCTCTGCAAGCCACAGGCTCTTCTCTAGGGAACCCCTCACCTTAATCCTGGAGTAAAGCCCCCAGAGAAGAAACCTGCACTGTCTACAGGGAAGTCACTGAAGTAGGGATACTTGACCTCTGCGAGGATCATGAGTGTCAGTCACAAGTATACCCTCCTGCCTTCCCCACCTGAGCAGGTGGTCAGTCCTGTGGAATTAATACCATCCAGGTTCCCCAAGGAGATCAAAGAGAGGGCCCAAAGAGACCCAAAAATGTGATGAAAGAGGAGAATCGGGTTGAGACCAAAGAGCAAGAGGTGAAGGAAACGCCCCCCATTCCCAGCAAGAAGGAAGTGTCATTGACATCTAGGCCCCTAGAAACCAGGAAAGAATTAACTTCTACAGGGGGCTGTTCTGGACTTCTGGAGGTAAACTTCCCATGCTCAAACTCAAAAAACATGGGCAAGAAGACCCAGCTGCTTCCAATGATCTCCCTCTGTGAGGAACACAACAATCCCAGCATATTGGAGATGCTCCACCTCTTGAGACATATCCAACCATGCTCCCAGCCCCAGTCCCAAGCTTCTCTTTGTGGCTGGACAAGTCCACCAAGAAATGTTGGTGTCCAGTTTTCCAGGCTTGCTGATGTAGCTAATGTGGCATAAAAGAGATGCAGGGTAAGGAGCCACCACATATACCACCAAGTAGCTCTTCAACGAGAGCTGCCAGTCCTGGGCCTTGGCAAATGACATTGTCTATTTCACTGTCACTGCTCCTACCATATCTACTGCAACTGTTGTAGAATATAAGTGAGCTGCCTCCACATACCGAATTTCCTGACATGGCTATTTAGAATGATTTGGGCTCTTGGTGGAAATACATTGGGTCTAAAAGAAATAGCAAAATTTTTCAGCGTAAGACAGAGAAAGAAACACAAAGCATGGCAAATTGTACCACCACTCAGGCTGTCCCTTCTTTCTCCCTGCCTCTGGTCAATTGCATTTTTCAAGTCCCAACTGTTCTTTTCACCACTGATTAGGCTGACTTGGCTGCCACCTCTCCAACCCTTCCTGTCTGTCTCCTATCCCCAAACCCTGATAATTTAAGTCTCATTTCAGTAGACGAAGTTTCAGACATCCATGTGTGTAGATTCCCATCCTTTTTTATTCTTCATTCCTCATTCAGTCCATTCTATCATGACCCCTGTTACTCCGGCAAGCCTGTCAATTCAAAAAGAGTCATTCCTAGCATCTCAGCTAATACATCTGCTCACTTGAACTCACAGCCCACTTCAGACCTTGGGGTCACTTACATTGACAATACTCTTCTTTCTAAAGCTGTGTCTTTCAGATCCACTCTCAGCTTCTGGTTGAGTGGATTCCCATTTTTCCAAATTCAAAACTACGTGCAATGCTGTGGCACTCTGAGAAGTCATCACAATGAGAAGTCATCTGCCCACCTAGCTCATTTTCCCCAGGCCCTATCCAACTTTTAACCATCCTTCAAGTGGGAAAATAATCTATATGCCCAAATTAAGAACACCCCATGGGCAACAGCAGGATCCCTGTCTCCCCAGTTTTTACAAGATTTTGGATCATGGCTCCTCTAGTGACTTCCACTCTAGTGAGTAACACATCTGAAACATTATCCAAGCCAACCTTTGACTCCAGTGCTATAGATACCAAGTCTGTCAAGTTCCAGTTTTCCCCTATATTCAGGAATGGTCCACCATTCACACAGAGAACCTGAGGCTACATTGGTAAACATGGGTAGTACAATAAAGAACAACACTGTGGATTTGTAGGAAGCCCTCTATTATCCCAACAGGTGAGTAAAAACACCAGTGAATCACACAGTCAGGTTGTTCCTTGTGCCTTTAGTGTATCCAGGACTGTTGATAATATACTTGTATTTGGAGACTCCTGGGAAATCAACTGTGTCTGTGATATAAAAATGACAAGCAGTCACTAGGGCACCCTGGCACATACTAAGAGCTTCAGGAGCTACAATTCCATGAATGACTCCTCTCATGGATCTCATTCAACAGTGAGAAACCCTCTCCACATAGGGTTACCTTGAAAAGACGTTGGTCCATGAGAAAGGCACTCAGTTCTTTTAAAGTAAACTAAATATGCTTTAATTACATGTCACAGTCTCCCCAAAATCAAATGTTCTATGTGCACATGTGTATGAGGGAGTGTGTGTGTGTGTGTGTGTGTGTGTGTGTGTGTGTGTGACCATGGCATTATCCTTTCTCATCTGTTTCATGTCATGTTTGAACACATCTCACAGACAGAATCTCTGGCACAACAAATACGTATTCTAATTTTATACTCACATGGAAGTTCTTTCCATTATTTAAATTATGGCATTTTGGGGGGGCTGGGCACAGACACTCACGCCTATAATCCCAGCACTTTGGCAGGTCTAGGTGAGAGGACCGCCTGAGCCCATGGGTTCGAGACTAACCTGGGCAACTTGGCGAGACCTCATCTCTACAATAAATTAAAAAAAATTAGCCGGGCATAGTGGCATGTGCCTGTAATTCCAGCTACTTGGAAGGCTGAGGTGGAAGGATCGCCTGAGCCCAGTATGTCGAATCTGCAGTGAGTGTGCCACTGCACTCGTCTGGGCAACAGAGTGAGACTCTAACTCAAAATAAAAATAAAAATAAATAATGGCATTTTTATGAATGATGGCATGTGTTGGTATTTTCATCATTTTTCAGTAAGCTTGTGA
>NW_007106765.1:95594-107534 GCF_000164805.1 Carlito syrichta
TGGGAGTGTGTGTGTGTGTGTGTGTGTGTGTGTGTGTGTGTGTGTGTGACCATGGGGTAGAAGAGTTTTTTTACAAGACACTTTACATTCACCATGGAGAGTACAGGAAACCTGCAATTACCATAAGCCATGCCGTTCTTACTTGACTATTAACTTAGATGACACAAGTTCTGGGCCAGATCTGCCTAGTCCTGAGATTGGGAGAATGGTTATGGCTATTTGCAGGTGTTCTTTTTCCCTTTAAATATTTGACTCAATGGCTCCTTATCTCTCCCAGATACCATGTATAAGAAACATTGGTTCTTGTTCATCTGCCTCTGCTCAAATATTTTTGTTTTTTGACTTAATTGTGGGGGAAGAACTGACGTGTGAGGATTGATGTGCTTTGTGCCAGAATTTCTGCAAAATATTCTGAGTCCCAGGGACTAAGATGTGGAAGTAACTACCTTTATGACATCACATGTTGAGACCTCAAGATTCTGTGTGAAATCAGAATGTCAGAGATGACAACCTACAATAAACCTAAATTAAAATCATAAGTCCCCCAGCCAAATGAATATACCACCTCTTTGGCTAAGAGAACCTCAAAGAAACCTGAAACTCTAAATTCCAAGACATGACAAAAGAGGGGTTGGACAAGTCTTGCAATATCCCCTCCCTATTGTAGGTTAGTCTCAAGGAACTGGCATTAACATTAAAATAGAGATCATAAGAGTGACTAAACAGACTTTCTGTGACAATAAAAAATCAAATTTTAACCTGACTCTGGTATTCCATTATACGCTGTCTGAGGTCTGCTACCCATGAGGTCATGGCTCTCCCACAATCTGATATTTTTGCTTAAGCATCTTTCTACTGACTTCTTAAATCAAACCCTTAAACTCCTTGAAGCCGGACTCCTAAAGTCCCACTGTGGTCATTGTCAGGTGTCCAGTGGGTTGGGAGCTTACACCTAGAGTGAGAACCAGGATGCTCAGTGTCACTGGGGGTGCATAGCAATGTGAATAAGTGTAGATGACCAGGAAAATTCTGGGTATTGTTGCTTGGTTGACCTTCAGGAAAGACTGACACATAGCAGTCAGTGTTCCTTTTGTTTATCAGTCATCCAAGTCTTGTCAGATGCTCTTCAAATGGGCAATTTTTTTCTGTCAGAATACAAATGCAAATATTACCTGTAGGTGCCAAATTTTACACATTTCATTTCACCTGAAACTCACCGCACGCTTTCAATGTCAAAACTCCATATTTTCAAGAAGGAGAGAGGCTAATGGAGAGAGGCTAAGGAAGTTACTTTTACCACCCTCACATAGAAAGTAGTAGGATCAGGATAGAAAACCAGGTCTGACTGCTATAAAACTTCTTGCTTTGCACTTGATGCAAAAAGCAGTGCATGCATAAAAAAGAATCATAGAAGTGTAGGAAACATGCCACTTGTAAACATGCTATTTGTTTGGAGACATTTTTAACATATAATCAGCATATCAGTACGTTTAATAGTTAATCAGCATATTTAATACACTATACCAATCCTTTCTCTTATTAGAACAGTTTAATATTAGGGGTTGACTTAATAAATAAAATAGTTTAAAGAAATATTCTAATGACCCCAAATGATAATTTTGGAAAGTACTAATAACCTTTTATTAAAGGTACAATAGGGATCTCTCATATACCTTGAAATCCTGGTTTCATTCTACTCAGTATGCTAATATAAATATCAGTTTCTACTAAAAATTTATATATATATATAATTTTCACATTATACTACTAACATTTACAGCTATTATAGAATAAGTGTTAATAACAGTTTCTCAATTGCAATGCTCAGTTTACACAGGCAGTCAAAATAATATATATATGTGTACATATATATTCAATTTCAAATATATTTTATATATAAAAAATCTCATTAGTCTTAAAATATAGTTTATCTATTTGCAGGGACCAATTGAGAATAAGGCAACATATTTTTTTGATTGCATCATAAAACAACAAAGAGATTGTACTTCAGTTTTTGGGTTTCTTCTAACGTACCAATGCTGTTCATTTTGTTTAAGTAATTGTGCAGGTTTCATTAGCTTAGTATCATAAAGAGCATGGAAGGAGACAGATGAGACTAACAAGGGGAGCGTTAGCCCCATTAAGATTAATGAGAACTTTGTGGGGTTTTTAAAAGTGCCTTTGTGAAACAATTTTGAGATTCCTGCATGCTTGTTGCTATTAATTGAGAGTATTTAGAAATAGACATTGAAATTTGAGTCAAAAAATATAACTTTTTGAGGTTCTTTACTTGCTATATTATCCTTGATAAAGTAAGATAAAATTACTTAGAAATTGACTTCTATCAGTAAAGATAGAGTAACAGGATATATCCTTACCTTCTTAAAAAAGTGTGGTACATATACATAATGGAATATTATGCAGCCATATAGAAGGACAAACATATGGACTTTGCAGCAACTTGGATAGATTTAGCATCAATATACTCAGTGATCTATCACAGAAACAAAGAACGGAGTACCGTATATTCTCATGCATAAGTGGACCTTGAACAATTCTAATACTATAAGAAAGTGATTGGCAGTATTGGAAACCTGTAAGGCAGGTAGGATTGGCAGTTGTGGGAAACTACTAGGGGAGGGAGGGGCATACCACAGCAACAAGGATACCTGCATAATCAACATTTGTATACCTAACCTTGAATTTATCACACATCTTTATAATTTAAAAATTAACAGATTGTCTGAAACAACAAGAATAATAACAACAAAACAATGTATATAAATTATTGGTTTTCAAGTCATTGTAAAACAGGAAATGAAAAGCTGTGATTTCTTGGAGAAGTAAAAAAATAAAATAAATTCTATGATCATAGAATTAATAGTTTTCAAAAATTATTTTAAAGATGTGGGGTACAATTCAGGTTAAGTATATAAATGTTCATTATGCTGGTACCCTGGTTGATGAGGTGTCAGCATATTTTTTTGAGAGAATTTCCTGACCATGACCCAGCAAAAGAAAATGCAAATAGACACTACTTCACTCTGTGAGATGAAGACATGTAGCTGAGAGTACAAACAGTGTATATAGAATCATTTAAATAACTCAAAATATCCTAAAAACGTTGTCATAAAAAGAAAAAAATGTCAACAAGAACATATAGTACAATATGGCATGTATAACAATTGCTAGAATGAACCACGCAATATCCATAATAAAATTAAATGTACTTGTTCACCCCAATTAAAAGGGAGAAGAAAATATTTGATGGAAAGGTAAAAATAAATGTTATCAGTCTACTAGCATTTATTGACAAATTAATTGAAGTATAAAAATTATGAAAATGTAAGAATTGTAGGTAAATATATTATATTGATACAAATTAAGGGTATTGATATCTTAGTTAAAAACATTTACATAAATAAATTTCCAACCATATAGGAACTCACTGGAAAATTACTAAACATTTAAGAATAAATAATATAAATACATATAAAATATCAAAACTGAAAAGAAGGGACTATATTTTAACTAGTTCTGTGGAACCAATGTTAATCTGATCTCAAACCAGAAAAAGAAATTATTTAAAAAAAGAAAAAAAACTGCACAATTCTATCCTTTATGGACAGGAATGCCAAAATTCACAAATTGTTAGAAAATAAAATCTTATTTTACATAAAAACAGATAACAGACCATGACCAAGTGAGAGTTGAGTTACTTCAAGAAAGCAATGTTTTGTAATATTCAACATTAAGTTAATTGAAAGTCAAGTCAACAATGTGCAGAGTAAGAAAGCTGGACCTTGATTCCCTCCACAAACACATTTATTTGGCACCAATTTACAGACAAATTACCATTGAAAAAAATGGTTGAACGCCAATTTTGCAAAGATTGGAGCAGGAATAAACTAAAGAATAGAGGAATGTAAAACCCAACAAAAACAAAGGTTTGATTTATTGAACAGATGATCACAAACAACACACCCTCAGAAAAACAAAAAAAAGAGTGAAAACATTAAAAAATAGAATTAAAAATTAAAGAGAAGATATAACTATAAATGTTACAGAAATTTCCTAAAATTATGAGAAAGTAATACAAATAGTTATACCAAAAAAATAAATCCTGGACAACCTAGGAGAAATAGGTAAAATCTAAGAAAAATACAAACTAAAAAGACTAAATCATGAAAAAATAGAAAGTCTTAACAGACCTATACTAGAAGGGAGATTGAATCAGTAATCAAAAATCTCCCAGCAAAAAAAAAAAAAAAAAAGTGCTAAGGATTTTCTCAGCAAATAAAAGCAAAGGACCAAATGGCTTCAGTAGTGAATTTCACCAAACACATCTATTAAAGAATAAATGCTAATGTTTTAAAACATTCAACAAATTGAAGAAATGGGAATATTTCCCAAAGTATTTTATGGGAATACTGTTACCCAGATACCAGGTACAGATAAAGATGACACAACAAAATTACAGATAAATATGCAGAGCTCCTCAACAAAATGTTAGCAAACTAAATCCAGTAGTACATTAAAAGCATCATACACCATAATGAATTGGGATTTATCTCTTGTATAAAAGAATGTTTCAGTTATGGATATTAAACGTATGATTGACTACATGAATAGAATAAAGGATAAAAATGTTATAATGATCTTAATAAATGCAGAAGAAACATTTGACACAATTCACACACATTTTTTATTGCTTATTTTTATTTTTGATATTTACCCATAAGAGTTAATGTGCCAGATTATCTATCTATCTATTATTATTTTAAAAATTATTTATTTATTATAAAGATGTGAGGTACAGTTCAGGGTTAGGTATACAAACAGTGATCATGCAGGTACCCTTGTGGATGAGGTGTGCCCCTCCCTCCCCTAGCAGTTTCCCTCAACTTCCAGTCCCACCCCTTCTCCCTTGACATTTTTCCACTACTGCCAATCACTTTCTGATAGCATTATAATTGTTCAAGTTCACCATATGAGTGAGAACATATGGAACTCAGTTCTTTGTTTCTGTGATAAATCACTGAGTATGATCAACTCCAAATCCATCCAGGTTGCTGCAAATTTCATATATTTGTTGTTCTTTATGACTGCATAATTTTCCATTGTGTATATGTACCACATTTTTTTTACCCAGTCTAACTTTGATGGACAACATGATTGATTCCATGTTTTTGCTACTGTGAAAAGAGCTGCAACAAACATACGTGTGCAGGTATCTTTTTTGCAGAATCATTTGTGTTTCTCCGGGTATATTTCCAATAGGGGAATTGTTGGGTCATATGGTAGGTCAATTTCTAGTTCTTTCAGAAATCTCCAAACTGTTTTCGAGAGAAGTTGTATAAGTTTGCATTCCCACTAGCAGTGTAGAAGCGTTCTTTTTTCTACACATCCTCGCCAGCATCTGTTGTTGTTTGTTTTATTAATGATGGCCATTCCTACAGGGGTTAGGTGGTATCTCAATGTGGTTTTGATTTGCATTTATCTGATGATGAGTAAGGCTCAGCACTTTTTCATGTGTCTGTTGACTGTCCGTATATCTTCTTTTGAGAAGTGTCTATTCATGTCTTTAGTCCACTTTTTAAGGGGGCTGTTTGTTTTTTCCCTTTGGTGTGTTTCTTTTCCTATTTGGATACCCCCGATTTCCTTCTCTTCTCTAATTGCCTGGGCTAGGACTTCTAACACAATACTGAACAGGAGGGGTGAGAGTGGGCAACCTTGTCTTGTTCCAGTTTTCAGGGAAAATGTTTCTAGTTTCTGTCCATTTAGCAATATGTTAGCTGTGGGTTTGTTATAGATGGCACTTGCTATTTCTTTTAGACTCAGTGTATTTCCAGAAAGAACCCAAATCATTCTAAATAGCCATGACGAGACATTTGGTATGTGGGAGCAACTCTCTTATATTCCACAACAGTTGCAGTGGATATGGTGGCAGCAGTGGCAGTGAAATAGGTAATGTACTTTGGCAAGGCCTAGGACTAGCAGCTCTTGTTGAAGAGCTACTTGGTGGGATATGGGATGGCTCCCTGCCCTGCATCTCCGTCATACAGCTCATCAGCAAACCTGGAAAGCGGGATACTCCAGCATTTCCTTGGTGGACTTCAGCAACAAAGAGAAGCTTGGGGCTGGATCTGTGGGCACGGCTGGATCTGTCCCAAGAGGTGGGAAATCTCCGTTATGCTGGGATTGGTATGTTCTTCTCGGAGGGAGCCCATTGGGAACACCCATGTCTTCTCATCAAGTTTTTCGAGTTTGAGCATGGGAAGATTCCCTCCAGAAGCCCAAGATAGCCTCCCAGGGAAGTGAGAACTTCCCAGGTCTATAGGGGTTTAGATGTCAATGACACTTCCTCCTTGCTAGGGCGGGCCTTTTTCTTGACCTCCTCTTCGTTGGTCTCAACCTGATCCTCCTCTTTCATCACCTTTTCGGGTCTCCTTGGGCTCTCCCTTGACCTCCCTGGGGAGCCTGGATGGTATCAGTTCCATAGGACTGACCACCTGCTCAGGTGGGGACGGCAGGAGAAAATACTTGCGGCTGAGAGGAGCGATCCTTGCGCAGGTCAAGTGTCCGTACTTCAGCGACTTGCCCGCCAACACTGCGAGTTTCTTCTCCAGGGCTTGATCCCAGGATTCAGGCGGTGGGGTCCCCAGAGAGGACCCCGTGGCCTGCGGACGAGGACCTCGCTCCTTCCGGGCGATGCAGTCTGGGGGTGGAGTCATACTACCCAGAGGCGGGTTCAGCAGCCTGCGGGCAGGAACAGAGCCAGGGGCAGGCACAGGAGCTGCGCGGTAGCCCTGGACAGGCGGAAGGCGGGGACTGCTGGAATCCAGCGCCTCCGGCGTCACCGGCGTGGCCAGAAAACCAACTTAGCCAGGAAGAAACTGAGGAAGTTGCCCCTGGCGAGCGCGCCGTGCGGCCTGCGGTCTCCAGAAAAGAGTCGGCCGCGGAGACGCGTCCCCGGCGACCGACTCCTCTCCCAGCCCGGCACACACTGGCCGGCCCGCGCCCGTGACGTCTCAGCGGGGCTCGCGACAGAGACGGGGCGCGGCCGAGGGCGCGTGGGTCAGGCCGAGCACCAGGAGGGGCGACAACGGGCACCGCGCGAGGCCCCGCCAGCCGCCGGCGCTGGTGGATGTTCTGGGCCTGGGTCTTCCTGCTGCTGCTTGCAGGTGAATGGCACCAGGTGGGCCACTCTGTGGGGACGCGTGGGGCCTGCCCGACTTGGACACTCAGTGACTGACTGTCGATGGCCCTGTCTTCCGGGCCACGGGGCAAAGCTCGCTCAAGTTCAGCACAAGAGCAACCCAGATCCCGCAAGCCTCTTCCGGGGCCTCCCTGGTTTCCAAGGCCGCCCTGGTCGCGTGGGCCCAGCTGCCAGGGTTTCCGAGGAGGTGATGTGGCTGTTGGACCCGACTGGGTGCTGCACCCCATGACATCTCTTTGCAGAAGGCAGGGTCTCTTTATTTCTTTTACAAGTTGGGTAAAGGCACTTAAGCCCTGTAAGGTTCGTCGGGATTGATATGCTAGTGGCTCGGCGAGGTTTGGACCCTGACTGTATGATTCCTGAGCGCCTGCTCTGGCCCATGCGCCTCCTTAAAGTCATGCACAGGTCATGTGTTACTCTTTTTTTTTTTTTTTTTTTTTGACCTATACTCCTTTGAGTACTTAGCACCGGGTCGTAACATAATGAGCTCTTGCACACCCAGGAGGTGGCCTTTACTGCAATTCCCGAGCCAGTCTCAGAAAATATAGGGCAGGACTGTGATTTTCAGTCTAGCATCACATCACATTTCTTTTCTCATTCAACCTTGCGACCCAGGTTTTCTCTTTGGTCTACTTTGAAGGATCTACGCATATATTCTAAATGCATTTTGATCTATTCTGACAAATTCGCTAGTGGGTTATTCCTTGTGGATAGGAAGCCAGATTCTTTGGCCTCCTTGGAATATATCTAGAAAGAAAATGCAACATTTGTTTGCAAGTTAATAGTAAAGCAATGTATTAGATGAAAATGTGATCAACATAATGTGGCCATTGTGAGCATGCCAGCTAGGTCCACTCTTGCCCACACATTATTATCGACTAAATATTTCTTGATATATTTTATTTTAAAGGTTTTACAAATGAGTTTTCTTTCTTTTATTTTAAAGATATGGGGTAAAAGTCAGGATTAGGTACATAAGTAGTCTACATGGAGGTGAAATTTGGGCCCTCCTTCTCCCCCCAGTCAGGGTCCCACTGCTGCTGATCCCTCTCTTGTAATAAACGCTCAGGACCACTTATGACTGAGAACATGTGGTCTTTGGTTCCTTGTTTCTGTGACTCTAAATCCATCCAAGTTGCTTCAAAGTCCGTAATTTTGTCCTTCTTTATGGCTGCATAATACTCCATCATGTGTATGTACCACATTTTTTTATCCAGTCCGCTTTTGATGGGCAGCACGGTTGGTTCCATGTTTTTGCTTTTGTGAATAATGTTGCCATCAAAATGTGTGCGCAGGTATCTTTTTTTAGAGAATGATTTGAGTTCCTCCGGATAAATTCCTAGAAGGGGGACTTCTGAGTAGTATGAAAGGTCAATTTCTAGTTCTTTTAGAAACCACCACACTGTTTTCTAGAGGTTGAACTAAGTTACACTCCCACCGACAGTGTAGAAGCGTTCCCTTTACTCCATATAGTGACAGCTTCTGTTGATTTTTGATTTATTGATGATGGCCGTTCTTATTAGAGTTAGATGGTATCTCAGTTTGGTTTGATATGCATTTGTCTGATGACTAGTAAGACTGAACATGTTTTCATGTATCTCTTGTCTGTTCATATATCTTCTTTGAGAAGTGTCTATTCATGACTTCTTCCCACTTTTTAATAGGACTGCTTCCTTTTTCCATTTGGCATGTTTGAGTTCCTTGTAGATCCTGGTTGTGGTCTTTGTCAAATATACATTTAGCAAATATGTTTTCCTATTCCGTGGGTTGTTTCTTTGCTCTCTCGATGGTTTCTTTTGCTTCACAAAAGCTTTTCTGTTTGAGAAGGTCTCACTTGCCCATCTTATCTTTTATGACGTATGCTTTTGGGGTTATGTTCACGAATTGATTGTTTACTTCACTGTGCAGAAGACTGTCTCCTGAGTTTTCTTCTAAGAGTCTTATAGTTTGAGGTTTGCGTTTAGGTCTTTGATTCATTTAGAGTTGATTTGTGTGTATGATGATAGGTAGGGGTCCTATTTTATTCTTCTGCATTCAGTCAGTCAATTTTCCTAGCACCATAACCTGAATTGGGCTCCCTCTCCCTAGTGGTTGTTGTTGTTGACTTTAAGATGAGTTGGCTGAGAAATCAAGGTTTTTGCTTCCAGAATCTCTTTCCTGTTCCACTGGTCAATACGCCTGTTCTTGTACCAATACCAGGCTGTTTTCATTATTGTGGTCTTATAAAAAAAGTTTAAATTCTGGAAGTGTATAGATCCCACTTTGTTTCTTTTCCTGAGAATTATTTTGTCTATTTGTGTACTTTTTTGTTCCATATGGATTTCTGCATCATCATTTTCAGGTCTGAGAAAGCTGATGTTGGTACTTTGATAGGTATTGCATTGATGGACATCTTTTTTTTTTTTTTTGAGTTGGAGTCTCACTCTGTCACACAGATTGGAGTGTAGTGGCCACTCCCGGCCACCACAGCCTCGACCTGCTGGAGTCTGGCAATCCTTCCTCCTCAGCCTTCCTAGTAGCTGGAATTACAGGCACGCGCTACCACTCCTGGCTAATTTTTTGATTTATTGTAGAGATGAGGTCTCGCCTGCCTAGGTGTGTCTCGAACCCATGGGCTCAGGCAATCCACTCACCTCAGCCTCCCAAAGCTGCGGGATTATAGGCTGAGCCACCAAGCCCGGCAATGGACATCTTAAAATATTGATTGTTTCAATTATGAGCATTAAATATTTTTTCATTTGTTTTTTTCTTATTTCTTTGAGCAGTGTTTTGCAGTTTTCGTTGTAAAGTTCTTTCACTTCTCTGATTAGAAAGAAGTCTTAATATTCTTAAGCCCAAGAGAGGAAATATTTACCCTTGGTTGTCAAAACAAGAAAAACGTAATATTATCCTAGGAGTTGAGAGCATCAGCATGACAAAAGAGTGTGGAAGATCCTATTCATGACTTCAACTCATTTTAATTTTGCTTTGGGGGTTATTTTATTTGCTACTTTTATTTCTCTTGGGCTGATATTGTATACCAGATAAATGACATGCAAAACCAAGATTCAGAAACAAGGAGTCAGAAATCATTAAAACTATTTTTGTATGCTTTTTGCTTTTAAAAATCTATTTAAAAATAACATTGATGGCCAGGTGCGGTGGCTCAAACCTGTAATCCCAGCACTTTGGGAGCCCAAGGCGAGAGGATTTCCTGAGTCCAGGGATTCAAGAGAAGCCCGGGCAACTTGGTGAGACCTCGTCTTTACAATAAATCAAAAAAATTAGCCGGACATGGTGGTGCATGTCTGTGGTTCTAGTTAGTTGGAAGTCCAAGGCAGAAGGATCGCCTGAGACCAGGAGTTCAAGACTGCAGTGACCATGAGCATTCCACAGTACTCCAGCCTGGGTGACAGAGTGAGACTCTGACTCATAAAATAAAATGAAATAAAAGAAAATGATATTATCATAATGAACATGCTACACAATTGTTTCTAGTCTTCTACTCATAATATTTCTTTAATAATCGGAGTACATGTAGAATCCATCCTGAACAAAGTTGAAGTTGTTAAGACAAAAGGTTTTGCTGAGACCCAAATCCTAATTGAAAAGAGGAGAAATATCATAAGGCCTTTCTCACCTCTCTGAGTGAAGAAATGGTTCAAAATCATAGCATTTCACTGTAGTTCCTTGATATCTTTTGAAAAAAGTTTGATAAGAAAAAATAATCTGGCTTGGTGGCTCAGCCTGTAATCCCCCGCCTTTGGGAGGCTGAGGTCAGTGGATTGCCCACGGGTTCGAGACCCTCCTGGGCAGCGAGACCTCATCTCTACAATAAATTAAAAAATCACCCAGGCATGGTAGTGCATGCCTGTAATTCCGGCTACTTGGAAGGCTGAGACAGAAGGATCGCCGGAGACCAGCAGATCGAGGCTGCGGTGGCTAGGAGCGGTCACTGCATTCCAGTCTGGGCAACAGAGTGAGACTCCAACTCCAAAAAAAATAAAATAAAATAAAAATAATAATCTTTGCTCTTTTTTTTTGTTTGAAATAAAGATCCAAATGGAACAAATGTTGGACAATGATTTCCTATAAGAACTCTGAAAACACATGATCACATGTCAGAATTTTTGAAAACAATAAATATCAGTTATGTTATTCTTTGAGCAATCAATTACTAAGGATTTAGGATGTTGCAATTTCTAGAGGAACAATTATACCTATCTCATGTAGCTGATTTGAAAATTAAATTCAGTAATTAGCATTAAAATGTTTATGTGTCAGAGACGGGGCAAGATGGCGACGGCATAGGTGAATTGGTGAGATTCTCTGAACGGACCAAGACTGCAAACTTCTGAATAGACAGACTGTAAAGCAGAGGGAAAAGTGAACAAAACCAGAAGACCCTCATAAGGAAGAACAGGTCATTACAGAAGAGAAATAAAAGCAACCCCACCTTCCCTCAAAAACAGAATTGAAGAGGGGGAGGGAAAGGGGGAGAGGGAGAAAAATCTACAGAAATGAAGAAAAACCAAAAGAAGAGTATGGGTCTCTCCCAGACGCCTGGGAGAGCAGACACTGAGAAAACTGACTTCGAAATACAAACAATGAAAAGTCCCCAGAATGAAGGGTCTCAAAATGCAAATGTAGATATCAAAACAATAATGGAGAGATTAAAAAGAATTGAGGAGACACAAGAAGAAACTAGGAAGGAGCTGATATCTGAGATAACAGTAATGAAG
>NW_007106766.1:0-1252 GCF_000164805.1 Carlito syrichta
AGCCACCACAAATGAAGCCACCCCAGATAAAGGTCAGCTTGAGGATGGAAACATAAACCTTGTGCTGATATCATCACTTAGATCCCCAGAGGCTGTAGGATCTAGGTCTACCCAGGTATTTCTCAGATGCAGAAGGATCTATGGGTGCTTCATCATGGACCAGACCTGTTCCCAAGCTTGTGTTCAGGAAGCAGTGAGTGAATGGTCCATGCCCACTTGTGATTATATAGGCTCAGAGACAACATGTATGGGAGTGCTTTGCCAGTGTTAAGGTTTCTACAAATGGGAGTTAGTTGTATGGTAGGTGTAAAGTTAGTTGGACAATTGTGTTCAGAAATAACATGATTTTAAAATGCATTGATACTGAAAGCAGAACTATTTGGAATAATCGTTTTGCAAATTTTAAGAAATTCAGACATTTATCTAAAGAATTTAGGTCAAATAATGTTGTCTAAATTATTTATCTATTTCATATAAAATTGACTTCTAGACCTTAACTATTCTCTTCTGTTTACATGCATGGCCATAACCTATGTTGTTACATAAGCCACTGTTTCTTCCTCATTAAACATGATTCCTCCCACTGACGTGGACCACCTTTGAGTACCAACTACTATTCTGAGCTGAGGCTGCAGCTCTGAATAATACAAAATACCTCACAGAGTTTAAGAGGAGAGAAACAACTATGCCTTCCATATGCCAGTTTCTGTACTCAAGACTGCTGCTTTCTGACTCTCTCTCTCTCTCTGATGATACTGACAAAAATGTTGGAGGTCATTTGTGGAAATTATGGATTAATGTTATAAGAAAGTTATACATTATTCACACATTTGCATATTTGTCTGTGAATGGTGGACAAATTAAGTTGTATGTTTGTGTATGTGTATGTGCCACACAGACTTATTAGTTAGGTAACCTGGTTCAAGTTACAACTCTGGGTCTCAATTTCTCATCTAAAACTGGGAGTTATCATAGTACCAGTCTCCCTTGTGGGGATTAAATACTTGTTAATAAATTAGCTTAGTGCCTGGCACAAACTAAGAGCTTAACAAATGATAGCTAATATGTTACTATTATTATTAATACACAAATATTATTATTATTATTATTATTATTATTTTTGAGTTAGAGTCTCACTCTGTTGCCCAGAGTAGAGTGCAGTGGCCGCTCCCGGCCACCATAGCCTCAACCTGCTGGGCCTGGCGATCCTTCTGCCCCAGCCTTTCAAGTACCTGTTACTACAGGCGTGCGC
>NW_007106767.1:0-852 GCF_000164805.1 Carlito syrichta
CAGAGCCAGATGCAGAGATTTGGGGAAATTCTGGTGAATGAGGGACCAAGACTGAACCAACAACCTCCAAGAGGTCTCAGCACAGGAAGTAGAGGGCCAGAGTCTCAGTTTCCTCACAGTTTGAAGAGTTCTAGAGCATACAATTTGCAGTCAAGTGCAGGCCTTGAGGCATTCATCATATAAACAGGATGTTTGGAGTGGTAGGCTTCTTGTTTCTTTTATTTTTAATTTTTTTTGAGTTGGAGTCTCACTCTGTCGCCTAGACTGGAGTGCAGTGGCCACTCCCAGCCACCGCAGCCTCGACCTGCTGGGCTCCGGTGATCCTTCCACCTCAGCCTTCCAAGGAGCTGTAACTACAGGCACGCCCTACCATGCCTGACTGATTTTTTGATTTACTGTAGAGAGGAGGTCTCACCAAGTTGCCCAGGTGGGTCTCGAACCCACGAGTTCAGGCAATCCACTCACCTCAGCCTCCCAAAGGCATGGGATTGCAGGCTGAGCCACCGAGCCCAGCTTTTTATTTTTGAGTTGGATTCTCACTCTTTTCGCCCAGGCTAGAGTGCAGTGAGGTGCTCATGGCCATCACAGACTCCAACTGGTGGACTCAGGCTATCCTTCTGCCTCAGACTTCCAAGTAGCTGGAAGGTACTGGAGATGCACGCCACCATGTCCGGCTCACAGGTTAACTGACAAATCAACCAATCCAAGTTGTGCCTGAAAATGATAAGGCCCACAACTAGTTATCACCTGGAGAGCTGGCCATATATAAACCTGCTCTATCCTCTTCCTAATGCCTTTACTCCTGGATGCCTCCTACGCTCCCAGTTAGGTTCTAGTAGTCTCATTCAGTTT
>NW_007106768.1:0-793 GCF_000164805.1 Carlito syrichta
CATAACCTTGTCATCATGCTCTTGGTGTAAATGATATTTAAAACATAGAAAATTTTTAATCTTGTATAGAGAACTATAATGAATTGAAATTGCCAAAAACTAATAAAGATATGGAGTGCCCAAATAACTGGATTTTTAAACTACCTGTGAAACAAATAGTAACATAAAAAAAGCACTTTTATTTCATGTTTCATGTGGTCATATTTTGGTACTTGTAAATGTAAATAGAAGTTGTAAATCTCTATTAAACATGAACTAGGCCGGGCTTGGTGGCTCAACCTGTAATCCCCCACTTTGGGAGGCCGAGGTGAGTAAATTGCTTGAGCCCGCGGGTTCCAGACCCCCCCCGGGCAATTTGGTGAGACCTCATCTCAAAAATAAATCAAAAAAATACAACCCGGGCGTGGTAGCGCGCACCTGTAGTTCCAGTTACTTGGAAGGCTGAGGCAGAAGGATCGCCGGAGCCCAGCAGGTGGAGGCTGCGGTGACCGGGAGCAGCCACTGCACTCCAGTCTGGGTGACTGAGTGAGAATCCAACTTAAAAACAAACATGAACTAGAAGAACAAAATGTAAAAATATCTTATCTTTCATCATATAAATGCAAGGAAAAGTATGATGATATGAAATGGAAGATAGAATGTGTTGTACTATGCAAAAGAAATTGGATGCCTAGGACAGAATGCCATATTAAAATTTCCAATATGGTCATCTGGAAGTAAGCACCTCTTCTGTGACATTTTTTGAAACTTACTTCAGGCAACTCAAACTTTTTAAATCAAAAAGTGGAAGTTA
>NW_007106769.1:0-975 GCF_000164805.1 Carlito syrichta
CGTTTTTAATTCATAAAATCATGGGCATTACTTTTTTAAATCTAAAAGGTGCACATTTTGAAGCAATTGCCCAATTCATTAAAAATGTTTTTGTAAATTAAAAATTTTTAATTTAGAGTATAATAGAGATAAGATTTCATCACACATTGTGCCTAAAAGCATACTATATTATAAAATATTCATTCACAGCCCTTAGAATAGTATCTAAAGAGGTCACCAGTGACTAGTGGGCATGCATTTTTATGCCCTCTGGTATCACAGACCAATTTTAGTAGCTGAGTAAGAGTTGGCTATGACACATGCTTCAGACAATCAATTACTACCTATAGATTTCATGTCTTAAGCTAAACCATCCATAAATATGTTTGCTAAAGAGTCTTTTACAAAGTCAAACTATGGACTGACAAAGATCATTTACCAGGTCATCAAGAGGCTATAGAATATAATGACTAATAAAATGTTCACTACAGTCAAATTACCAAGGTTTGAATTTGTTCCTATTGCCTGTTTAAATTATATAATTTGTTTTTCTAGTTCTCCATCAGTAACATAGGCATAATCCCAGTACTCTACCTTTCGAAGGCATCAAGATATTACATAGAGGAAAAATGCAGGAATGTTTAAATACTACTAAGTTAGCTGTTAATGGAATGAGTACTAAAATGATGGCTCAACTGTGAACATTGGTAACTTCCTTCAAACTAATCGATTCTGTTAGGAAAAGCATTCAGGTAAAACACAGCAAGACTGGGAAGGAATACTGAATACAGGTCACTGATTGATTAACTCAAACTATTAGTCAAATGTGTTGAATTGCCATAAGCATCCCAAATCTGAGATATCATTCACAAGTCAAACATTAAGATGCATTCTTTCTACCAGTCCTTCCCTTCTCCCTTCCTTTTTTCCTCAGTGTGTGCCATACGTCCTGATTTTAATAAAGTAAACTTTTTATGCCTCAATTTAAGATAGAGT
>NW_007106770.1:0-803 GCF_000164805.1 Carlito syrichta
TCACAGGCTTGAGACCAGCCCAGACAACTTGGTGAGACCTCGTCTCTACAATAAATAAAAAAAAATAGCTGGACATGGAGGCACATGCCTGTAGTTCTGGCTACTTGGAAGGCTGAAGCAGAAAGATCACAGGAGTCCAGCAGGTTGAGGTTGCAGTGGCCAGGAGCATGCCCCTGCACTCCAGCCTGGGCGATGGAGTGAGACTTTGACTCAAAAACAAAAAAGAGTTAAAAAAAATAGGAGTCAAATGGCCCTTCACACAGTGAAGTCACAAACTTAGTTAAATTCAAATTCTGGCAAGGGTATAAAAGACTCTTATCTACATTGCCACAGGAAATGCAGACTGCCATAACGATTTTAAGAACTATTTTGGAAAAAAAAATTATCAACTAAATGTTGAGATTCCTGGAATAAAAAAGTCTTGTTTCTGAGATTTTATTTTCAAAAAATAATCCAGAGATGTAAAACACTGGACTTATGTCTTAAAATAGTTGTGTGTGTGTCTGTGTGTGTGTGTCACTTGGGTCAAAAAAAAGGATGAGGAAACACTGTTTTAGAGCCAGGGCCTGATACTGAAGATACCAAATATCATTTTAGTCATGGAGAAATTCCACTTAAAAGAGCAATGCACTTGGGAAATACTGCGCTTAAATGCCTTCCATAGCCATCAGAGGTTGCATGCTATTTCACTGGTTGTGTTTCACCTGCCCATGTCTGCTGGGACCTGACGTTGTGACCCCTTGTTCATAGTTTGGTGGCAGAGAAGCAAGCAGAGGGCTGGTAGCACAGAAGACCTTACCTGA
>NW_007106771.1:0-803 GCF_000164805.1 Carlito syrichta
CCAGTTTGAAGAACATAAAAGGATTATCTCCTCTTTTCCTTTGATAAAAAAATGAATTTAGAGAACATACTAAAATTATCCCCAGGGGAATATTTTGCCCATGCCATTTGCATAATTCTATCCAGGTATATTGTATTTTTACTTTCCTTTTCAAATATATTCAATTTCTATCAAATTCACATCAGCTTTATTTTCAGGAATACTCTTTATGTCTACAGTCATTAATATATTTTCAAAGTATTTTCATTCTGTTTTTTACCTACTTGGAAATACCTATTTTAAACAATCAGACCAAAACACATAATTTGTTATTTTCTATGAAGTAGTGCTTAATAAGAAGTTTTGAAGCTGGCTTTAAAAATAAAAGCATATTCATTTGCATCACAGAAATGTCAGTTTCTGTTATTAAGGAAAAGAAAATATATTGTCCCACTTAGGCAGATGTAAATTGATGGTGAAACAACATAAGAAAAGCTATTGTTTATGCACTCAATGTCTGATTGTGAGCCAAGTAAGAATAAGCAATATTATGAACTGACTCAGATTCTACCTCTACTTTTGGATACTTGAATGTAAATACTGTATAGCAGGTTAAGTCTCGTTAAACACTTGGTCAATTCCAAAATAATATGCTTTACCAAGCACCAGGTATAGGTCATTGTTATATTCTTTCTTCTGCATTTGTCTTACATTCAGCCATACTTTTTCAAATGGTTCACTCATTTTCTCAACAAATGTTTTTGTCGAGAAAGAGAATAGGTAAATCAATTTTATATATTTTACAATTATAGGATATTTTTAGA
>NW_007106772.1:0-1057 GCF_000164805.1 Carlito syrichta
CCATATACAAGACCTCGCTCTCCTTGTCTTACAGCTGAAGGAAAGGACTACAAGGCCTTAGAGGAAGGCAGAACCATAGCACCGAAGGTGCCTAGATTCTAAAATTACCCCTTGGAAGGCTGCTCACTGACTGGGACAATTAGCAAGAAATAATTATGCTAAGCCACAAAAATGTAGGGATTGCTTGTTACAGTGGTTAGCCTCTCCTGAGCAGTGTAGGGACAAAGTGGATATTTAAACAGCCAGTCATATCCACTACTTAAATCCTGGGGTTGGTGGGTAACAGATAATGCCACTGAATTACTACCTTGCTCATAACAATCTGTGAAACACCAGGTAAAAGCCCTTGAAGCTACAAAGGAATGAAAGGCAAGCAGATATGAGTAAGAGTCACTGATTTATAGGCGAGAAAATCCCAAGCTCTGAAACACAAAGGGTTCTTGGACTTTGCACTTTGGCTACATTGTTTCAGCTTTCTCTTTGTGGAGAGAACAGACTAGATTAGATCTTACAGGTGACTTATCCCTTTGGTGCCACAGACTCATCTAAGATTTCAGACTAAAACTCTCCAGGTGACACAGATCAGTCATGAATTTGTACTTGCATTCCAAGCACAATGACAAGGAAAGGACACACTCTCATCTTTGACTCCTGTTCAAAGGGAAAGTCAGCTTTGTGGTTACTGCTCCTGAGGGGCCAATGTTGACAAAGAAGGAACAGTCAAATGGGACCGATTATGCTTAGTGTATACCTAATGCCATCACAAAACCCAGCCCTTCGATGGAGGGCATTAACATTTGTTGACTGCCCATCACTTGACAAACATGGTACTATAATTCCATTTCACCTCCTGACAACCTCTACAGGCATCACCTGCATTTTTCAGATGGTAAGATGGAAGTTTAGTGAAAAAATATCCTCTCAGCAAGGTCAAGAGCCACAAAGCGACTAAACTGTTAAGACAAAAACAACGCACATTTCAAACACTCTGGTTTCTCTTTCTCTAACTTTCCCCCATGGAATACAGAAATGTAAAGCATAGAATGCATTGGGAATT
>NW_007106773.1:0-2695 GCF_000164805.1 Carlito syrichta
TCTTCTGCTCACATTAGGGTTTTGACTGTCTGTCTTTCCAGTTCCCATAGGTGGTCTGTTATACGAACTTGTCATCTTTCTATTTACTTGATGTATGTCATAGAGATATAGGATCCCCTTTTAGTACTGATTTCATGGCATCCCAGCTGTTTTTGTAAGATGTTTCTTCATTTTCATTTGTTTCCAGGAATCTTTTAATTTCTATTTTGATTTCGCGTTGACTCAGGAGTTGTTCAGCATCATGCTGTTTTGTGTCCATGTCATTGTGGGTTTGGAGTGGATTTTCTTCGTGTTGATATTTGTTTTTATTTCACTGTATTGTGAAAAGGTGCATTGCTGTATTTTGATCTATGAAATTTGTTTATGCTTGATTTTGGCCAAGTATGTGGTTGATCTTTTTTGTTGGGCGAGTGTTCTGTAGGTACCTATTATGTCCTTTTGGTCAAGGATTATATTGAGGTTCTGGATCTCCTTGTTGATTTTTTGCCTCGATAATCTATCCAGTGTTGGTAGTGGAGTATTTATATCCCCAGATATGATAGGGTTAGAGGCAATATCATTTTTAAAAAATTTAGTATGAAAACTGGTGTTCTTGTGTTGGTTGCATGTATGTTTAAGATGGATATTTCTTGTTGATCGATTGAACATTTTATGATTATGTAGCATCCCTCTGAATCTTTTTTTTTTGTGCTTGAAATCTCCTATTGCCCAGTGGAGTGCAGTGTCATGCTTTTGACTACCACTGCCTTGACCTGCTGGGCTCAGGCAATTCTTCTGTCTCAGCCTTCCAAGTAGCTGGAACTACAGGCACACATTACCATGTCTGGCTAATTTTCTGATTTATTGTAGACACAAGGTCTCTTCAAGTTGCCCAGGTTTTCCTGGAACTTCTTGTTTCCTGTACCTTGGCCTTTTGTCTCCTGTCGGTTGGTCTCAAGTTTCTTGTCCACTGTCCTCTGTTTTATGGTCCTCCTTTTTTGGTCGCTTGTCTCCTGGTTGCCTGGTCCTCTTTTCCTTTCCTTCTGGTCCCTAGTGTCTTGTCCCCTGTTCTGTTACGCTGTTCTCTGGTTTTCTGTCCTCTGGTTTTAGTCCTCTATTTTCCTGTTCTCTGTTCCTTGTTGTCTGTTCCCTGGTCCACTGGCCCTCTGGTCTTGTGAGGCAGAAAAGTAATAGGAAGAGGGCTGAGCTTAACGGGACAATGACAGAAAGTGATGGAGCTGAATGAGGAGTGAGGGGATAAGGAAAAGACCCTATGCTGGTGAAGATGAATCAACAGTGGATGGAGTACCCAGTGAGACCTGGCTGCTGAGGTCAGAAATGTGAACATTTTGTAGCAGTCAGGAGAGGCTTGGAGGTTGTGAGGACCTTGCCTGAGCCAGGTGGGGTTGCCTGCTTGTTGGGAGCCTTTGTTTACATTTTTGGTTACATAAGTACACACCCCAAACCTGACTTCCATCCATGACCATTGACCCAACTTCAGCACCCGTGCAGCAAGGTCAAAGAAGAAGTTGAGGCCCATGCAACTTGAGGCTATTGAAGGTTGGGAACATTTACCACTAAGGTTTCATTGGGATGCTCCATCAGCTCAATGCAGAGCAGTTAATAAATGGATGTTTAAACAGGATAGCAGTTACTGCCTCGAGTAATTCAGGAAGGTCTGAATAAAGAATAATTAGAAGGGACTTGCTCTCTAGGATGCTAAAAAGACAATGTAAATACACTAATAGAGATTACACAACATCCGAGATACCTGGAGGTGTAATTCTACATAAAATGGATATTTATTCATTATCATATTCAGATTATAATGTACTACTTTTAAGCCAATATATCATAGCATTTCTGTTGGGTCATCTGTGTGCCTTGCCAACTGATACCAATTTGTCCTATTATAGTTGGTATTAATTTTACTTGGTTAAGGTGCTAGCTGACATATTTTTCACTATATTTATTTTTTCTTTATTATTATATTCCTTGGAGAGATTTAGCAAAGACCATGTTTAATCTTGAAGCTCTCCTTTTTTGTCAAATTCTTTTTGCATATACCCTACTTTAGAAAATGAAGACTCTCATCTTTGTTCACTTGTCAGATAAACTGAGATAAACCCAGCCTCTAGAACTCAGTGTGTATTTCTCAAAATATTCTCCTTGACCAGAGTCCTTGTCACTATTAAGAAGGTTGTTATTAATACAAAATATTATCCCAGCATGGTGGCTCATGCCTATAATCCCAACACTTTGGGAGGATAAAGTAAGACAGCCCATGGGTTAGAGACCAGCCCGGGACACCGAGCTAGACCTTATCTATACAATAAATTAAAAAATTAGCCAGTCATGGTGGTTCATGCCATGCCTGTAGTTCCAGCTACTTGGAAGGCTGATGCAGAAGGACTACCTGAACCCAGCAGGATGAGGCTATGGTGGCTGTGAGTGTACCACTGCACTTCAATCTGGGGTACAGAGTGAGACTCCAACTCAAAAAAGTAATTCAAAATATTAGGCCAGCACTTTAGGAAGCTGAGTTGGGAAAATGGCTTGATCACAGGGGTTTGAGGCCAGCCTGGGCAATGTACACAGACCTCATCTCTATCAAAAAAAAAGAAAAAACCTCAGTGAATTATCCTGGTATGGTGGTGTTTTCAGTAGTCCCAGCTACTTAGGAGGCTGTGGATTTTGGCAGCAGGGTCTGATTGTG
>NW_007106774.1:0-779 GCF_000164805.1 Carlito syrichta
AGTTGGCTTGCTGTGTTTCCAAGGTTTTCTTAAGAAAATACGAGAGGCGAACATCAACAACAAAAGCTCCAGAATTTATATATAAAAAGTTGTGTATCTGTTCTTACATGTTTCAGCTTCAGTCATCTTCAAAGTTTGTGCTGTTTGATGCAATCCACTAATCAAGATGCTTTTTCCGCTGCTCATAACAAGCTTTTGAACTCATCAATTTTGATGCCTTTAGTGCTTCTGCCTTTTGTTGTTTCATCTCTTCCTCATCGGCAAAATGTTTCTCTTTGAGGGCTTTTTCCATCCGGCAAACAAAAAGTCACTCAGGGTGAAATCAGGTGATTAAGGAGGGTGGGGCCTGGGGCTCATGGTATTTTTTTGGTCAGAAACTGCTGAACACTCAACGTGGTGTCGGCAGGTGTGCTTGTAAATCATTCATCACGAAATGGGCAAACATGTTGAAAGAATCTCAAAAAAAAAAAAAAAAATTCACTGAAGCCGAATGCAGCCTCTCAAAACATTAGCTGGTACATTGATGCTGACAGGTTCTTAGAACACTTGCCTGGTGGGGAATGCATGTACTACAAGGGACACAGTCTTCTCCCCCCAAAATTAGTTTTTTTGGGTCCCCCCTTAAATGTGCCTGTGTGTTCCACAACTATACCAGTGAGACGGTTAGAAAAACTGTGAGCATTTTAAACCCTGAAATTGGGAGCATGCAGTATGACATTCCTGAAATGATTTCCTTCTGTGTAACATTTATTTTGTCTCTTTTCTTCCTTCTAGCCGGA
>NW_007106775.1:0-749 GCF_000164805.1 Carlito syrichta
GCCCCACAGGCGCTGATAGGCAGTCACCCTTTCACTCCCCGTCCCATCTCCTTCCCAGCACTTCCTGGGCAACTCTCAGCCTCTTGACCTCTCCTGGCTGGCCCAGGTCCTTCTCCTGCCTCCCTCCAGCATGCTTTTTCTCTTGACCTTTCTAAGAAGTCTCACCGAGAAAATCTCCATAAGATGCAAATTTAGCCACCCAACCACAGAATGTTCACATGAAAACTGGCCTCCTGCAGGGTAGATGCTCTGACGACTTTCCTTCTGTTTCGTTAATAAATGGAACAGAAGTCAGAAGCAAGAGGCCTCGTCCACTGGAGGTTAAAGAGTAGCCGCAAGGGCAGGGGTGGGTTGGTGTGGCCTCAGCACAGGGGATGCCCAGAAGATCCCACCTTCCTCTGCAGTCCCTAGTCCTCTCCGCACTCCCGTCCCATCTTCCAGCGCAGTGGGCAAAACTTGCACCACACAGGAACAAACTGGGAGCCTCAGCAGTACCAGACCCTGCCAGTGTTGGTTTGTTTTTGCAGCAAATCTAAATGATCAGCTATCACTTCTGTGAAAGTTTAACATTCAGATTGGACAATTCCTCTCACACCCAACTCCATAAGAGTGGAGAAGGCAGGGGAAAAAACACTCAGGACACGCAACATTGTTCTAGGAATGCAGTTCTCTGCAAGTCCAGCTGCCGACACTGGCGGACGTCACCTAAAAACACTTTTGTTTTTTTTGAGTTGGAATCTCGCTCTGTC
>NW_007106776.1:0-1116 GCF_000164805.1 Carlito syrichta
AAAAATTTACAGTAACCCATTGTAAGGTGCCATAAATTTTCTAGGTTTAAGAACCCCAAAATCAGGCTTTTAAGTGGAGAGCTAGTGGGGATGATCACTATTTCCTTCTTTAAATATTTCTTCTATAATAGGTTGAAGAGTCTCTGATAGAGTATGAGGTGCATACATTTTCACTTTCAGTATTCTACCACGTGGTGATGCTCTTGCTCACTTTGCTTGTTTAGACTTTTACAAAGCTCAACTTTCAAACTTTTCGATCTGTGGGAAAGAGAGACATATGCACACATACATATATACACACATATATCTACACATATGTATGTAAAGCACAAACAATAATTTTACATATTATTCTGAGAGAATAAATTTTTTACTTACCCTTTACACTGCAGATATAATCTTTGATAGTCTAATTACAGGGTTTTATACAAGATGATTGCATTCACAGTTCAATGAAATGCTGTTAACAGCTTAAGCCAAGTGAGCATCTGATTGGAACCAAGAGAATACTGCTTTCTACATTCCTAATGATTTCTATTTCAATTGTATGGTTTTTTGTTTCACAGTTCTTATTATTACTATCAACATTTTCATTTTTCCCATGTTATAATAAAACACAAGAAAATGTTCAGTTATTTTGCATATACTGACATTCTTTGGACTGGAAAGCAGCCTTATTAGATATGACATGTGAGCTGTGCTTATCATTAAAATGTTCAGACACTAAATTAGAAGATCTGCAAATGTTGACAACTAGGATATCCACAATATTTAATAATTTCATGCAAAATTATAATGTAAGGTTTTCCAGGTAAATTACAATAAAATACAGTAATATTTTACTAAAAATATTGGACTTGGAATAAATAATTGTAGAACTGAAAAATGAAACTTCTACTGAAAGCTGAGTTTTTATCTTCGAAATTTGACCTTGTTACACTTCAGATTTCTTTTTTTTGAGTTGTGTAACCTTTTATTAGCAACTAAAATAGGAGGTATCTGTTGTACAACACGGTAGTCATTGACTATAACTGGAGATTTATTATATTCTAGTACAGATCATTTATCAATGCAATTTATTTATTAAAAAGCTTCCACTTTTTGTTTGATGTGTAG
>NW_007106777.1:0-1487 GCF_000164805.1 Carlito syrichta
CAGGGGTTGTAAACTGATGACCTCACAAAGAGAGGATTTGGGGTAAGGTTGTGAATTGGTTACTATCTTGCATTTCCAGGAAAGCACCTTTATCCATCTTTGTTCAAACATTCTCTTCCTTTTAGCAGCATACTTTGCTGCTAACTAGTAGAGGCTGTTTAGTTTTCTCAAGCCTCATGTCTATCAGATTTGGAGCCTGCAGGTTGATCTTTAAAAGAAATAATTTTAACCGTTTTTAACCCCTCTCTGCCACTTTACGTTTTTAAACTTTGTGTGCTTTTTGTCCTGCTGCATTCTGTTGCCCTCCTGCCCCACTGATGATGGCAGTACTGTAACTCCCTGGTTTTCACTGGGGATCAATCTCTGTGAGCTCCAGTCCCCCACCTAGAGAATGAACATGATCATAGCTTTTAATGGTTTCTCACAGGGATCGAGTGAAATGGTGATCATTTGAGGCATGCTTTTTAGTCATCCCCCTCTCTGTGGGAGGCAGCGGTCATGTAGGCACTGAGCACAGGACCCGGACAAGTGACCTGGTTCCACATACATTTACACTGTTGGAGGCATATAATCTTGGGCACGTCAGGTACATTCTCCTTGTCTTCCTGTGGCCATCTGTTCATTGGCAATTGATAACAGAATATCGTTTTGAAGTTGTGCTGTGATTGTTTATGTGATTGTACTCCAATATAGCAGAGGCTTAGTAAATATTGATATTTGCTTTTCTTTTTGTTAAGGTAATCATTTTTTTAGGCTCATTGGAGTCTTTAGAGTGCTTTTTTTGGTGCAATTATATGGAAATAACTGAGAAGTAATGTCCATACTATTTTACTTGCAAAAAGTAAAACATTTTGCAAAGGCTATGTCCACGTGAATCTAGCTAGAGGCATACTTGGTCTTGCACCAGTGCTACATTTTGAAATGTTTGCTAAAGCATAGAAGCAAAATATGCTGCTACAAGAAAGAGAATGTTTGAACAAAGATGGACAAAAAAGAAACCCACCGGCATGACTCAAGTTTTCCAGGCATCGTTCAGTCTCTAGAGGAAGCTAGAGGAACTCTCGGGCTTTTAGGCCCCCAAATCTTGACTGTCTCTTCATAGGACTGATCCTGAAGCTGCCTGAGAATGGTACTTGTGCCATACGTATTCTTTACTGAACACTAGCTGATGGCGAGCCCCATGATCCAATCTGAGGTCATTTTCTTTATGCGAAAGATGGATATGTGAGGACCAAGAAGAAAAATGAACTGGGAAACAATTCATTTGGCGCAGAATGGAGAGTGGATTTTTTCTTAGTTGGAAGAGTTTTCTAATAATGCCAGCACAGTTGTTACTTGTTTTAGTTTTGTATCAATCAATAATTACCTTTCAGAGAAGAGATAGTAAAAAAGCAGTTGTTTACTGAATGTGTGTCCTTTGTTAGTAATCAATTCCTTAGACGGTGTGTTATTGATATTCTTGCTATTGATAAGGAAGCTGAGGCTGA
>NW_007106778.1:0-1319 GCF_000164805.1 Carlito syrichta
ATTGATCACATTCTCAGACAAAAATCAAGTATGAATAATGCCATGCATCTTCTCAGATCACAGTGGGATAAGAATAGATATTGCTCCCAACAAGATCCCTCCAAAACACACAAAGGCATGAACACTAAACAACACACTGCTGAATGACTTCTGGGTCAATACAGAAATCAAGATAGAAATAAAAATTTCCTAGAAACAAATGAAAACAAAGACATCCTATCAGAATTTCTGGGATGACATGAAGATAGTGTCGAGAGGAAAATTCAGAACATTGCACATGCACATCAAAAAAAGAAAAATCACAAGAGCCTAATGTCACACCCAAGGGAGTTGGAAAGGCAAGATTATATAAATCGTAATTTCAGAAGAAAAATCCAGATTACTAAAATAAAGTCACAATTGCTGGATATAGAAAACAAAAATTTCATACAAAGGATCAACCCGGCAACAAACTGTTTTTTTTTTTTTTTTTTGAGTTGGAGTCTCACTCTGTCACCCAGACTGGAGTGCAGTGGCTGCTCCACGGCAGCCTCGACCTGCTGAGCTCCGGCGATCCTTCCGCCTCAGCCTTCCAAGTGACTGGAACTACAGCCGTGCACTACCATGCCGCGGCTCATTTTTTGATTTATTGTAGAGATGAGGTCTCGCCAAGTTGCCCAGGCGTCTCGGAACCTGTGGGCTCAGGCAATCCACTTACCTCAGTCTCACAAAGACACGGGATTACAGGCTGAGCCACCGAGCCCGCCTCAAACTGGTTCTTTGAAGGAATAAACATGATTGATGAATCCCTGGCCAGACTAACAAAGTAAAAACAATAACGAAAACAAAAAAGCCAGAGAGAAAATCCAAATAAACACTATTAGAAATGAAAAAGAAAAAAGGCAATATCACAACAGACCCCGAAAAAAATTCAAAAGATTATCAGAGGTTACTATGAATATCTGTATGTATATAAACTAGAAAATCTAAAGGAAATGGAGGATTTTCTTCCATCACACAAACTTCCAAGGTTGAATCAACAAGAAACTGAAACTTGAAACAGACCAATAACAATGCAGAAAATCAACTCAATCACAAGAAATTTCCCTGCCCCCCAAAATCCATGGATCAGATGGCTTCCTAGCTAATTTCTATAAGACATACAAGAAGGAACTGACACCTAGTTTGAAAATATTTTTTCCTGACCCATATGTTGTCTTTTCATTTTGTTGCTTGTTTCCTTTGCTGTGCAGAAGCTTTTTAGTTTGATATACTCCCATTTGATTTCTTTTGTCGCCTAAGCTTTTGATGTGATAGTCAAAAAATTATTGCCAAGGCCA
>NW_007106779.1:0-904 GCF_000164805.1 Carlito syrichta
TCCACATGGCTCTACAAGTTTTGACTTCCCTCTTCAATTTGATGACTGCTGTTTTACATACTCTGCAGAGTAATTTTCTGGATTTTTTTTTGGAAGTGGACGGTTTGGAGGGGGTATTTTGTCCATATTATTTAGTAATAATCAGTGGGAGAAAGAAGCTACAGTGGGCTGACTTTATGAGAAAATGTGTTTTAGACCCAAGTTTTAAACCAAAAATCAAGGTATCAATGAGTCTATAACCCAGAAAAGCTTTTAAAGAAAAATAACCTAGGCTCCTGGGAAGAAAGTGGGATTTTACAGAAGGTAGTATATCAAACTAGAGCATGAATAAAGTGTGGATCTTTACCAAACATCTCTCTGTACAATGGATTAGTAAACCCTACTTTGCAGGGTTTTCATGGGTAATAAATAGCCCATATTGTAATGTATGTACAAAACATGTAGTAGCAATGCCGGACATAGAGAGGTACATAGCAATAATAACTCAATCATCATAGAAAATTTAACTGTGGAAGAAACAAATCTTAATGTGCTTACCAAGATATTTTGAATTCTCAAACTTCAAAATGAATATCTAGAAAAATACTGCTTTAATTTCTAGCAGCATTGTTTGGCAAATACAGAGAAGGAATATATATGTATGGTTATGCTGGCACTGTACTAATCTCTTTAAATGATTTTGGAAACCTAATTTTTTGCAACTGTTCTGCAGACTTGAACATCATCACCATCCTAAATTTACAGGTACAGATGAAAGGTCTTAGATGAGTAAAACAACTTGTCCAGAGTCAACCTAGTTAGGGGAAAAGCTGGCATAAGAGGCCATACAGGCATCACTGCATTTTCTAAATATTTGTTTCACAATAATTCACCCTTAACTTACCTACCTTAAAATGATTGGTCA
>NW_007106780.1:0-405 GCF_000164805.1 Carlito syrichta
CGAAAACTGACTGACCACATGCAGAAGATTGAAACAGGACCCCTATCTATCCCCATACACAAAAAATTAACTCTAAATGGATCAGAGACCTGAATGTAAAACCTCAAACCATAAGAACCTTAGAAAATGAAGAACATACCCTCATGGAAATTGGAACTGGCATCCAGTACCTGAACAAAATCCAAAACCCACAGGCTACAAGAGAGAAGATAGACAAGTGGGACCTCATTAAACTGACAAGCTTCTGCAAAGCCAAAGAAACCATCATGAGAACAGGGAGACAGCCTACTGACTGGGAAAAAGTATTTGCCAACTCCAGGTCTGACAAAGGCTTAACATCTTGGATCTACAAGGAACTTAATTGTTCTGAAAAGAAAAACACAAACAATCCCATTATAAAGCGGG
>NW_007106781.1:0-1190 GCF_000164805.1 Carlito syrichta
CACCCTATTTATTGTGTCATTGCTATTATTCATTTTCCTTTTACATAAGCTAATACAAACTGTTGGTAGTCTTAATTTGAACAAATTAAGATCAATTAACAATAAGAAAAATAAATGTTTTATCATACATTCAATTATATTTTCTCTAATGCTCTTCCTTTCTGTTTACAGATCTAAGTTTCTGACCCATTTTATTTTCTTTCTCTCTATTGCCTGAGCCAAGCAGGTCAAGACTGCAGTGGCTGTGAACATGCCATTATACTCCAGCATGGGTGACAGAGTAAGACTCTGACTCGAAAAAAATAATAATTTTTCTTTAACATTTTTTAAAGGACAAGTCTACAGGTAATACTTTTTTTAAAATAAAGAATAATTTTGTAAGGTACACAACTTTGGTTGGCAGGTTTTTTGTTTGCTTCGTTTGTTTTCTTTCTGAAAACTTTAAATGTTTTACTTAGCTCCTTCTTACTTATGTGATTTCAGAAGAGAAATTAGATGTAATTGTTATCTTGGCTTTTATATCAGTGTTTCTGTCCCTTTCTGGCTTCTTTCAGACTTGTTTATTTTAACTCTAATTTCTGTAATGTGAATATGATAGGACTGGGTATAGTAGTTTTGCTTTGTTTTGGCATTTATGCTGTTTGGTGTTCTTTGAGCCTCCTGGATCTGTGGTTTTGTGTCTGACGTTAATTTGAGGAAATCGCTGTCATTATTTTAAAAACATTTATTCTGTTCTTTACCCTCTTTGCTCTCCTTCTTAGATTTCTCATACATGTGTGTTACATCTTTCAGAACTATCTCAATGTTTTTGTATATCTTGCTTTGACATAATTGTTTTAAATTTTCAGTCTGGGTATTGCAGCACCTCTGCCATAGCTAAATCTGGTTCTAAGGCTTGCTCTGTCTCTTCAGGTTTTGGAGGGTTTCTTTTTGCCTTTTAGTATGCTTGTAATTTTATTGATAGCTGTACACGATGTGCTAGGTAAAAGAAGTTGGTGTTAATAAGCCTTTGGTAATAAGATGGTGAGGAGTGGTGGAGAGCGAAAGCATTCAGTAGTCCGAGGAGTGCTCAGTCTTTTAGTGAGCCTGTGCCTCTGGACCATGAACTTCATGAATATTTCTCAGTCAAATCCCTTAGGTGGCACAGTGTTGAAAATGGGCTGGATGTGTATGTTTCTGTTCCACAAGTC
>NW_007106782.1:0-716 GCF_000164805.1 Carlito syrichta
CAACGTGATAACATCTGTGAGCTACAAGAAAATCAAACAGTCAGAAAAAGAGACAAACAATCCCGTTAAAAAGTGGCAAAAATACATGATTGGACACTTCAAATAGAAGAGATGTGGGAAGCCAGGAGACACATGAAATCGTGCTCAGCCTCACTCATCATCAGAGAAATGCAAAGGAAAACCACATTGAACTACCACTTAACCCCTGTAAGAACGGCCTTCATTAATAACACAAACAATATCAGATGCTGGAAAAGATTTGGGGGAAAAAAATGCTTCTGCACTGCATGTGGACTGAAAAGTAGAGCAACATCTTTGGAAATCAGTGTGGCGGTTTCTAAAGGGACAAGAAATTGACGTACCATGTGACCCTGTAATTCCCCTGGAGGGAATAAACCTGGAGGAACTCAGATCTTTTACAGAAAGATATCTGCACAAGCATGCTTATTGCAGCTCTAATCACATTTGAAAAAAACCTGATACCAACCATGTAGCAGTTCAAAGCTGGAATGGATAAAATGAATGTGGAACATACACAAAATGGAATGTTATGCATCCCTGACAAGTGACAGGTATAAGGATTTTGCAGAAAGCTTGATGAAAATGAATTAGGTCATTTTCCGTGAATTATCACTATAACAAAGAATAGAGATCCAAATGTTCTCCCTCCTGAGCTGCACTTGATCGATTAGAGTGCTAGAAGAAAGTGATTGGCA
>NW_007106783.1:0-861 GCF_000164805.1 Carlito syrichta
ATTTACCTACAGGAGACATTCATTTTCTCAGCAAATTTCTGATTTTCAAAAATTTTGGTCTTTATATGGAAGCACAGGCACCTAAATATGATTATTATAGGTAAGACCATCTCTGAATTGCAAGGATCACAAAGCAAAAATCTCATCTTACTGCTTTCATTTCCCATAATGTGGAACTGCTTTTATATGCCTGTTGCTCCTGCACCAGAACACATACAGATTATCCAGATGTTTGTACTATTCTGTGTTCTCTTTACCCAATGGCATGCATAGTTATCTTTTAAATCTGAATGTAAGGGGAGTTAATAGCACTTTCAAAGCTTTCTCTATAGGTAGCATGCATTGAGATGATTCATTCCTTGTGGGCCTAATGCCTACTGTCCATTGTTAAGTGAAAATCAGAGAGCAACATCTGGCCTAATTTATCTTCAGGCTTAATTTATTAATGCTGAATAGCAACCTCTGGGAAGGATCTCAGTAAGATTTTATGTGAATGCTAATTTAGAGTTGGCTAAATAGGTAGCTCCTATTTTGTTTTCCTTTTTTAAAGGGATAAATTATTTGAATGCATCAAAGTTAATCATTTTTTCTATTCTGACATTAAAATGTGGTATTATAGTGTAATGAACTCTGAGCCTGGTTGTACTCTGAACTCAACTTGTGAACCTTGGACTGAGGAAAGCTAGGAAGCAACACAGACTCTCTGAGCTCATAAGAATCTTTTGTAAGTTTTCATACTTTGTGGCCTCCTTAAAAAGACTTATCCCCTATTTCAAACCAACATATATTGGCTGATTGAACCCAGTTCTGCTTGCTTCACTCCCATATAAATATGCCTTGATTCCTCTAGCACATGATTTA
>NW_007106784.1:0-812 GCF_000164805.1 Carlito syrichta
CTTGAGCACAGAAGTTCATTGTTACAGTGAGTTATGATCACAACACTTCACCTCAAGCTGGGGCAACAGAATGAGATCCTGGCTTACAAAAAAAAAGAAAAGAAAGAAGAAAAAAGAAAGAAAGAAAGAAAGAAAGAAAGAAAGAAAGAAAGAAAGAAAGAAAGAAAGAAAGAAAGAAAGAAAGAAAGAAATTATTTAAAAATAAAGACAGTTTTATTTCCTTTCCAATTTGGATGTTTTTTAAAAAAATTCTCTTGCCTGATTTCTCTGAATGGAAATATCACTACTACATTTTAAAAAAGTGTTACAAATTGGCATATTTGTATTTCCAGGTTTTAGATAAAAAGACTTTCAAATCTCCCCATTTCATATAATGATATTTTGTCATTAATAGGCTTAATTGTTTTAAGGTATGTTTCTTCTAGTACTAATTTGTTAAGAGTTTTTATTATGAATAGTTCCTGAATTCTATTGAATGGCTTGGTATCATTTGAAAGGATCAACTTTTTTTGTCTTTGATCGGTTGATTGATTTGCATATGTTGATTCATGCTTACATATCAGGAATAAGTCTCAGTTAATAAAGATAAATGATCCTTTTAACATACTGAATTCACCTGGTTAGTATTTTGTTTACAAATTTTACATTTATGTTCATCAGTAATAATGACTTGCAGCTTTATTTTCTTATATTTTTGTCTGGCTTTCATATTAGGGTAATGCTGGTCTTGTAAAATAAATTCGGAAGTATTTCCTTCTCTACAATATGAGAGGGGACTGCCCCCCAAAACACTAGAGTTTATTTAAAAATTG
>NW_007106785.1:0-1307 GCF_000164805.1 Carlito syrichta
ATTTCAGTCGTTTAAAGTATTATATCTGTTAGGGTGATCTGTGATCAGTGGTCTTTGATGTTACTATTATAATTGGTGGTGCCATAAACCACACCCATATTGGATGGCAAATTTAATCAATAAATTTTGTGTATATTTTACCTTTTCTACAAATTGGCTGTTCTTCCTGCTCACTCCTTGTCCAGGTTTCTTATTCATTGAGACACAACAACATTGAAACTTGGCCAATTATTAACCTTATAATGGTTTTTAAGTGTTCAAGTAAAAGGAAGTTCTCTCACTTTAAATCAAAGGTTAGAAATGATTAAGCTTAGTGAGGAAGGCATATTGAAAACTGAGATAGTCCAAAGTCAGGCCTCTATGCCAAACAGTTAGCCAAGTTGTAAGTACAAAGGAAAATTTCTTGAAGGAAATTAAAAGTGCTTTGTCAGTGTACAGATGAATGATAAAAAAGTGAAACAGCCTATTGCTGATATGGAGAAAGTTTTACTGGTCTAGATAGAAAATCAAAACAGCTACCACATTCCCTAAGGCCAAAGCCTAATCCAGAGCAGGATCATAACTCTTCAATTTTTGAAAGCTGAGAGAGGTGAGAAGCTGCAGAAGACAAGTTTGAAGTTAGCAGCGGTGAGTTCATGAGGTTTATGGAAAGATGCCATCTCTAGCACTTAAGAGTGCAAGGTGACACAGCGAGTGCAGATGGAGAAGCTGCAGCAATTCTCCAGAAGATCTAGCTAAGATAGTGCCCCTGTAACTTTCTGGATAACACTCCTTAGAGCTAGTGGAGGATATATTCTTCACTTTATCTCCCATGCATTTCCAGTAGGCAGCATTGGGAGATTCTTGATATTCCTGCAGAAGGCGCCTAATCTATAGGACAATAAATACCCATTAGCTTCCCCTTCTGAGTTGTCACAAGTTCTGCGATTTACATAACTTTTGTAATGCGTGAAGTCTTAGACCTTGTAAATTCCCTTTACTCTAGGCAAGTGTGATTGCCAATGTGCTAGGCCTTAGGGCATTAGGAAGTCTGGGCAGAAAACTCTGAGGAAAGGGGGTGGGGGGGAGACATTGTCCTGAGTATATAATGGGTTAATGCAGGTTGTGCTTTGGAAGTCTGTGTTTTTTTTTGGTTTTTTTTTTGAGTTGGAGTCTCACTCTGTCGCCCAGACTGGAGTGCATTGGCTGCTCCCAGCCACCACAACCTCGACCTGCTGAACTCCGGTGATCCTTCCGCCTCAGCCTTCCAAGTAGCTGGAATTACAGGAGTGCGCTACCACACCCAGCTAATTTTTTGATTTTTTGAA
>NW_007106786.1:0-647 GCF_000164805.1 Carlito syrichta
CTCCTCCTTTCTTTTGTGTTCCATTCGCCTGAAAATTTGTTTCCCACCCTCTTACTTTGAGTCTGTGTATGTCCTTTCTAGTGAGATGGGTCTCTTGAAGGCAGTATATTGTTGCCTGGTGATATTTTATCCATTTTGTCATTCTATGTCTTTTCAGTGGTGCGTTTAGTCCATTCACATTCAGACTAATTGTTGAAATGTGAGTATTCGTCCCTATCATGGAGTTCTTATTGAGTTGTTGTTCTTCCACTTGGTTTTTTCTTTTTTCTTTTTTTTTTTTTTGTCTTTCTTTTGCTTTTGGGGTTGGTTCGTGTATATTTTATTCTTTTCCCTGTACTCTTGTGAAGAACGTTGTTCTTTTTTCCTTTTCTTCTGTGTTTAGTACTTTCTTAAGTGTTTCATGTAGAGATGGTTTTGTGGCTGCATAAGTTCTTAGGGATTGGATATCTGGGAAAGATTTTAATTCTCCCTCACTGATGAAGCTTAGCTTGGCCGGGTAGGTTATTCTTGGTTGAAATTGTTTATCCTTTAAGACTTTGAATATAGGGCTCCAAGCTCTCCTAGCCTGCAGGGTTTCTGCATATAATCTGCTGCTATTCTGATTGGTCTTCCATGGTGTGTGATCTGGCCTTTTTCTCTTGCTGCCT
>NW_007106787.1:0-4331 GCF_000164805.1 Carlito syrichta
AGGCAGAATTATACCATGTATACCAACATATTAAAAGGAAAAGGAGTAAATGGCGTATTATACAATTCTTAAAAAATCAATCCCAGCATAATGAACATTTCTAGACCCAACCCTGAATTGTAACCATTTTAATGTATAAAATAAAATAAAAAATAGAATAGACCATCAAATCAGTTGCATGTTTTACAGCTTTCATTTATTTATTTATTTGATTATATATTTAAATTTTTTTTTAAATGTGGGGTACAATTCAGAGTTAGACACACAAACATTGATTGTGCAGGGTCCCTAGTTGATGAGGTATGCCCCTCCCTTCCTTATCAGTACCCCTCCACTGCCAATCTCAATCATCCCCCTAAACAGTTTTCCACTACTGCCAATCATTTCCTTACAGCACTAAAAGTGATCAAGTTCAGCTCATGAGTGTGAACACATGGAACTCTTTTCTTGTTTATGTGATAAATCACTGAAAATGACCTACATCATATCCATCAAACGTTCTGCAAAATCATTCTATCTGTCCTTTTCTATGGCAGCATAATATTCCACTGTTTGTATACCACAATTATTTTATCCATTCCTGTTTAAGGGCAACTTGGTTGGTACCATTTTTTTTTGCAATTGTGATTAGAGTTGTAAAAAACATACTACTACAGGTATCTTTTTTGTAAAATGATTTCAGTTCCTCCAGGCTTATTCCTTCCTGGGGAATTACTGAGTCACATGGTAGTCAAAATCTTGTCCCTTTACAAACCAACACACTGTTTTCCAAAGATGTTGCTCTACTCCTCAGTCCACGTGCAGTGTAGAAGCATTTATTTCTTCCCAAATCCTGACCTGCATCTGTTATGGTTTGTTTTATTAATGATGGCCAGTATTACAAGGGGTATGTGGTATTTCAAAGGGAATTCATTTGCATTTCTTTGAGGATGAGTGAGGCAGAGCAATTTTTATGTGTCTCCTGGATGTCCGTATCTCTTCTTATGAAAAGTATCCAATCACGTATTTTACACACTTTTCCAAGGCAATGTTTGCTTGATTTTTCTGAGTGGTTGAGTTCCTTGTAGATCCCAGATGTTATTCCTTTTTGCACATATATATGTAGAGAATAGTTTTTCCCATTCTATTGTCTGTATCCCTGCTCTTCTGATGGTTTCTCTTTTTTTTTTTTTGTAGAAGTGTATGAATTTGATGAGATCCCACTTGTCTAACTTACGTCTTAAGGCATGGGTTCTGAAACCTCAACAAGTTTCAATTTAGGCAGAATAAAACTTTCATAATTTATGTGAGAAACGCTGTAGTTGTGAATTTTGAAGGCAGAATTATACCATGTATACCAACATATTAAAAGGAAAAGGAGTTATTGGCGTATTATACAATTCTTAGGGCTATGAAGATAAATTAGTTTCCGGTTCCAGTTTCCCTAATGGTTTCGCCTGTATTTTCTAAGATTGTTATAATATGATGTTTTACGTTTAGGTCTTTGATACATTTAGAGTAAATGTGTATGGTGATAGACAGGGGTCCTGTTTCAATCTTCTGCATGTTGTCAGCCTTTTCTCAGCACCATTTCCTGAATATGTTCTCCATTACCCAATGGGTCTTGGAGATTTTTTCAAAGATGAGTTGGTTGAAAATTTGAGGATTTCATTCTCTGTCCTGATCCATTGGCCTATGGACCTATTCTTGTACGAATACCAGGCTGTGTTGATTACTGTAAACATATAGTAAAGTTTGAAGTCTTTAACTGCGATAGCTCCTGCTTTGTTTCTTTTGATAAGATTCTTTTGGCTATTCATGATTCTTTATGGTTTCATATGAATACTTTATTGTAATTTCCAGGTCTGAGAAAAAGGATGTCAAATGAACGGTCATTTCATTGAATCTGTAGATTGACAAAAAGGCTAATTTTTACATTAAAAGAGGTAAGTAAAGTCATGAAAACAAGCATATTAAATTGTTTTTTATGACATCAGCCACAGAATTTTGACATCATAATGGAAGGGACTGTGACTACTGAGAAATCCTTAGGCTTCAAGCACTTGTGTACAGTGCTCTGCCAAATGCAGTAGACATGGTGGATTTCATTCCCAAAAAGTGAAGAGAACCATGTGTTCACAGCTATCCAAAAATTTCTCCAGGGATAAGTAACCATTCAAGAATGCTTTAAACCAAGTAGTCTTTTTTAAAAAGTAGTTTGCATTTAGAAGAGCGAGATACTCCCAACCTGGAAGGGACCTGAGTGCGTTGATAACGAGGTAGTCATTTATTATTATGGTAATGGAGTCCTGTAGGAGCTTGGTTATAGCACAACCAAATAATTTTTTAGCACTTTCTTTAGTTTACAAACTTTTGGATATTTTTAGTATTGTGTTACTGCCTTTGATCAGTTTTTCCTAGAGGATATTAACATTGCTTTTTCTAAGATCATAATCAGTTTTCCAGAATATTCAATTATCTAAAATTTTATACTAATGCAGAGCCCAAATACTTAGTATTTTGTAAGTCTCCATGTAATTTTGTTTTATATATATTGGGCTCCAAATTCTCTTTTCTCTGTGTTCCTCATTTTAAATGCTTGATGGTTCAAAGTATCACATTAATTAGATACTTAGTTGCAGAGTACAACATTATATCTTAGGTAGACAAAATATTAGGGGATTCCAAGGAAATACATTTTCTTTTTCTTTTTTTTTTTTTTTTTTGAGTTGGAGTCTCACTCGTTCGCCCAGACTGGAGTGCAGTGGCAGCTCCCAGCCACCACAGCTTCGACCCGCTGGGCTCCGGCGATCCTTCTGCCTCAGCCTTCCAAGTAGCTGATATTTTGATTTATTGTAGAAATGAGGTCTTGCTGCTCAGGTGGGTCTCGAACCCGCGGGCTCAGGCAATCCACTCACCTCAGCCTACCAAAGGCACGGGATTACAGGCTGAGCCACCAAGCCCAGCTGGAAATACACTTTTAAAAATATAAATTGGGTTAAAATATAAAGGGAATGTGATTTTATATTTCCTCCAAATATATAAGGGAAACTTTTCTCTAAGGATTGCATATCTAACATTTTATAAAAATTAACAAGCAGAAAACACAACGTGCATCAAGAAAATGTATACAAATTTTAAGAATGGAAAAGCTGTATTAAATTAAGATAATGTTTTTTTCCTAAAATTTTTAAGATTTATTATGCATTCTGCCTTTTAATATCCCTTAGGTACATTGAATTTCAAGGTTCAGTTTTCTAAGAATGATATAGTTCTGGAATCTCAACAAGTTTCAATTTAGGCAGAATAAAGCATTCATAATTTATGTGAGAAACATTGTAGTTGTGAATTTTGAAGGCAGAATTATACCATGTATTCCAACGTATTAAAAGGGAAAGGAGATATCATTGTTGTATTATACAATTCTTAAAAATCAATCCCTGCATAATGAACATTTCTAGGCCCAAACTGAATTGCAACCATTTTTAAAATAAAAAAATAAAAAATAAAATAAAGTCAGCTGCATGTTTTACTGCTTTCATCTATTTAATTTATTGTAATTTTTTAAAAAACGTGGGGTACAATTCACAGTTAGATATACAAACATTGATTATGCAGGGTCCCTGTTTGATGAGGTATGCCCCTTGCTTCCTTAGCAGTATCCTTCCACTGCCATTCTCACCCCTAGCCCTAAACAGTTTTCCACGACTACCAATCACTTTCTTACAGCACTAAGAGTGATCAAGTTCAGCTCATGAGTGAGAACACATGGAACTCTGTTTGTTTCTGTGATAAATCACTGAAAACGACCTATCTCATAGCCATCAAACGTTCAACAAAATCCTTATATCTGTCCATTTTTAAGGCTGCATAATATTCCACTGTGTATATACCACATTTATTTTATCCATTCATGCTTTGATGGGCAACATGGTTGGTACCATGTTGTTTGCAATTGTGATTAGAGCTGCAAAAAACATACTTGTGCAGGTATCTTTTCTGTAATATGATTTGTGTTCCTCCAGGTATATTCTCTATAGTAGAATTACTGAGTCACATGGTAGGTAAATATCTTGTCCCTTTAGAAACCATCACACTATTTTCCAAAGATGTTGCTCTACTTTTCAGTCCACATGCAGTGCAGAAGCATTTATTTTTCCCAAATCCTTACCAGCCTCTGTTACTGTTTGTTTTATTAGTGATGGCCAGTCTTACAGTGGGTATGCGGTATTTCAAAGTGGTCTCATTTGCATTTCTTTGATGAAGTGTGAGGTTGAGCAATTTTAATGTGTTTGTTGCCTGCCCGTATCTCTTCTTATGAACGTGTCCAATCACGTATTTTGTACACTTTT
>NW_007106788.1:0-848 GCF_000164805.1 Carlito syrichta
AAGCAGAATTACCCAAGCAGAAGAAAGAATCTCAGAACTTGAGGACCAAAATATAGAAATAATCCAAACTCTTAAAAACACAGAAAATAAGCTCAAAAAGACAGAACAAAACCTTCAAGAGATGAGTGACTACCTCAAGAGGCCTAACCTAAGAATAATCGGACTCCCTGAGGTAGAAAGAGAAACAGAGACCACATTGGAACAAACTTTCCATGAGATCATTCAAAAAAAACTTCCCTTATCTAATCAGTGATACAAAAAATTCAAACACAAGAGGTTCAGAGAATCCCCGAAAGACAACAAATGAGAAGACCAACTCCTAGACACATAATAATTCGCCTAAATAAAGTAGGCACAAAAGAAAAAATCCTAAAGGCAGCAAGAGAAAAAGGCCAGATCATCTACCATGGAAGACCAATCATAATAGCAGCAGATTTATCTGCAGAAACCCTGCAGCCTAGGAGAGCTTGGAGTCCTATCTTCAAAGTCCTAAAAGATAAACAATTTCAACCAAGAATAACCAACCCGGCCAAGCTAAGTTTCATCAGTGAGGGAGAATTAAAATCTTTCCCAGATATCCAATCCCTAAGAACTTATGCAGCCACAAAACCATCTCTACATGAAACACTTAAGAAAGTACTAAACACAGAAGAAAAGGAAAAAAGAACAACGTTCTTCACAAGACTACAGGGAAAAGAATAAAATATACACGAACCACCCCAAAACCAAAAGAAAGACAAAAAAAAAAAAGAAGAAAAAAGAAAAAACCAAGTGGAAGAACAACAACTCAATAAGAACTCCATGATAGGGACAAACGCTCACGTTTCAATAATTAGTCTGAATGTGAG
>NW_007106789.1:0-516 GCF_000164805.1 Carlito syrichta
AGCAGGGGTTGTAATTGATAACTGATAACTTCACAAAGAGAGGATGGGGGGGTAAGGTTGTGAATCGATTACTATGTTGCACATCCAGGAAATTGCCTTGTGGCTATTTAGCTTTCTCCAGTTCCATGTCTAGCAGGTTTTGAAACTTGCAGATTGTTCTTTTTTTATTTTAATTTTTACTTTAAATATGTGAGGTACATTTCAGGTTTAGGTATACAAACATTGATCATGCAGACACTCTTGTTGATGAGGTATGCCCCTACCTCTCCTAGCAGTTTCCCTCAACTGCCAATCCCACCCCCCCTGACAGTTTCCCACTACTATCAATTGCTTTCTTATAACTTTATAATTGTTCAAGATCCGCTTATGAGTGAGAATATATGGAACACTGTTATTTGTTTCTGTGAAAATTACTGAGTATGATTGACTCCAAATTATCCAAGTTGTAGCAAAGTCCATATATTTGTCTTTCTTTATGGTTACATAATATTCCATTATGTATATGACCCCATTTTT
>NW_007106790.1:0-1283 GCF_000164805.1 Carlito syrichta
GATACAGAACAAAGGGGGCAGTTCATGTGTGGCTTTAATTAAAACAACAAAGACACCGGGTGACTCCAGTGACTCGTCCCTTCAACCACGGCAGAAAAAAAAAAATGGTACCACATTTAATTTGTGATCAACTGTGCCCAGCAATGATTCCACCACCTTTTCAACTCAGAAGCGATTTTTTTTTTGAAGCACTTAACAACTTGAGGTCACAGGAAATGTTCTAAAAGTCGACTGATGTACATATTTCTTGCACAGAAGTGCGCCAAGCTGATTAATAAAAGGTCCGTGAACAAACAAGTCTAAAACTTTAAGATAAAATTCTTTGGAGAAAGTGGCTGTATAAAATTCAGGAAAAGAAAGAAAGGATGAAAATGTCCTGATGCTCAATCATGCATCTGCCTATGAAAGGTGGGTGTGGAATCATGGTGGCTTATGTAGCAGAAGGGAACTCAAGACTTGGGCAACAATTGCTTTCAAAGTATCGATATTTACCTCCTGGAGCCTCCGCAAATATTTATACCCAGAAAGAAAAAAATTGAAGATGTTGAGTTTAAAAACCGTGGGAGAAGACTGGGGAATGATTAATGGCAGAATCTGTAGGTGGGCAGAAAGGGGTTCGCTGCTCAATTCTCTCAGCTTTGCTGGATATGTGAATTTTTCTTAAGAATATGTTGCAGAAAGGTGTGAGAGGGAGAAACAGGTTATGTTTTTGAAAAAAGGCAGCCAGGCTTGGTGGCTCAGCCTGTCATCCCAGCTATATGGGAGGCTGAGGTGAGTGGATTGCCTGAGCCCGCAAGTTCAAGACCGGCCCGGGCAACTTGGCGAGACCTCATCTCGACCAATAATCAAAAATTAACTACTTGGAGGCGGAAGGATCGCCAGAGCCCAGCAGGTCGAGGCTGCGGTGGCTGGAAGCAGCCACTGCACTCCAGTCTGAGCGACAGAGTGATACTCAAACTAAAAAATGTTTTTAAAAATTAGCTGGGTGTGGTAGCACACAGCTGTAGTTACTGATACTTGAAAGGTTGAGGCGGAAGATTGCCAGAGCCCAGCAGGTTGAGGCTGCTGTGGTCGGGAACATGCCACTGTACTCCAGCCTGGGCTACAGAGTGAGACTCCAACTCAAAAATAAAAAGCAGAGAGACTAAGATTACTCTTTCATGGCTGCCCCCAGACAAGGATGGGGGTGAGGCCTTTTTAAGCAACTTTCTCCAACTGCTTTTCAGGCTCAGTAAGTGAGTGTGAGAGTTTCTCAAGGTATGCTCCCAGGACTCCCAAGGGCA
>NW_007106791.1:0-850 GCF_000164805.1 Carlito syrichta
TTACCAGCAACATTCTTCTCAGACCTGGAAAAGACAACACAAGAATTCATATGGAAACACAAACGTCCAAGAATAGCCAGAACAATCCTCAGCAAAAAAAAAACAACAAAGCAGGTGGTATCACATTACCAGACTTCAAACTTTACTATAAAGCTACAATCATCAAAACAGCTTGGTATTGGTATAGAAACAGGCATACAGATCAATGGAACAGAATTGAGATTCCAGAAGCAAAACCTCAGTTTCTCAACCAACTCATCTTCGACAAGGCCTCCACCACCTACCACTGGTGAGAGGAGAACCTATTCAGTAAATGGTGCTGGGAAAAACTTGCTGACCACATGTAGAAGATTGAAACAGGAACCCTATCTATCTCCATGCACAAAGGTTAATTCCAAATGGATCAGAGACCTAAACGTAAAACCTCAAACCATAAGAACCTTAGAAAATGAAGGAAATACCCTCATGGAAATCAGAACTGGCATCCAATTCCTGAACAAAACCTGAAACCCACAGGTCATAAGAGAGAAGATAGACAAGTGGGACCTTATTAAACTGACAAGCTTCTGCAAGGCCAAAGAAATCATCAAGAGAGCAGGGAGACAGCCTACAGACTGGGAAAAAGTATTTGCCAACACCAGGTCTGACAAAGGCTTAACATCCTGGATCTACAAGGAACTCAAAGGTGCTGAAAAGAAAAAAACAAACAAGCCCATTATAAAATGGGCAAAAGACATGAACAGACACTTCACAAAAGAGCACATCCGAGCAGCCAACAAACACATGAAGAAATGTTCAACCTCACTAATCATCAGGGAGATGCAAATCAAAACCACACTGAGATACCACG
>NW_007106792.1:0-761 GCF_000164805.1 Carlito syrichta
TGAGGGTTGGCTGAGGGGTCTGCATGTGGGTTTGATGCCTAAGAAGCACTTCATGCCATCTCCTAGGCCAGTTTCTCTGATAAGAGAGCAATTTACACCTCAGCACATGGCAGACAGAGCAACACCGATAAAACAGAAGCAGTGATTTCTAAACGATAATTTATAATGCTGAGAAAATAACTTGCAAGACAGTCTTTGATTGTAAGTCCATAGCAGAATCTCACGTACTATGATAGATTTCCCAAGGAACTTATAAGACAGTCAAGATTGCCCAAGTAATATACAAGACAATAACTTATAAAGCACTCTGATTCTAAGTTCATAGCAGAATCTCACATGTTAGAACAGATTTCCCAGGTAAAACCACTTCCAGCTAAGTCTTTTCATCAGATTTTTTTCTATTGTAAGTTGTAAACAATGAAAAAGATTGATCTAACCAGAGTGTCTTCTTGCAGTGCAAAGTGGGCCCACTTTGGAAACTTCACCTTTGGCATTTTATAGATCAGAAATGGTATGGCAGGTCTATCGGTTTGAAGTAAAAAATGGACACCTAGACTTAATCATTTGGAAACAAGCGATTTTGCCTGTGACATCGTCACCTAAACCTAGGCCAGCACTCAAAACTCACCAAAGACCTTCTTTTCCTGCCTGAAGTGAAGTGCCTCACCATCCTGGGCTGTGGGTTCCGTGGGTTGATCTTTTTTCACCTCCCGTTTCCCATTCTTCCTGCCAGAAGCATCTGCAGCAGGATCGTCATCACT
>NW_007106793.1:0-759 GCF_000164805.1 Carlito syrichta
CCCCTCTTCAAACTTGAGGAGGTGGATCAAACCGGTTTTTCTGTAATTTACTTTCTAAACAAACTTTTTCTCAGAGACCCTTGTGAAATTCTTTGCATCTTTCCCAGGACACAGCCACCGTGACCTAACAGTAATTACGCCTCCGTGCAACTGAAGAAACAACACACTGAATATATAACTTCACAACATTAGCATACTCTGGTTGAGGGTGTATTTTGTCCCTGTCTGTGGGACTTGTCCATAAAGCATAATGCTTTCTGATGATGACCCTATTTGGGTTCTTTAAAGGGATGAAAGTGTCAGATAGTTATGAGGCACCGCACTCCCCCGACCTTACCTCCTGGGTCTCGGAGGAGCCCTACGCGAGTGGGTGTTCAGGATGAGTGTCTGTGGAGGGGTTGAGGTGGTAAACAGCCCATCTGAGGAGAGTCCCCGGGGTGTGCGAGGGCTACTGCAGATTGCCGCTACTGCCTGGAGCCTCAGTGGGAGCTCACATGAGTCCTTGTCTTGGGGGATACTGTCACAGCCTCTCCAACCTGCTAGAATACATGAGAGCTTTCTGTTCTGGAAGAGTTAGATGGGTGGTGGATTCAACTCTCTGTCAACAGGGTTTTCTTTTGCCTTATTTGAAAATTAATTTTAAAATTTGTAATTGACACACAACGAAACCTACATACCTATGGGGTACAGTGTGAAGTTTCAGCGCATGTGTCCATTGTATAATTGATCCAGAGACCCGCGAATGTCGGTCCATATTGC
>NW_007106794.1:0-995 GCF_000164805.1 Carlito syrichta
GAATCTGTCATGTATTACTATTGACTGCTTCTACTTTCCAACCCACAGTTCTCAGGCCAGAATTTTTTTCTCTTTCTAAGCCCACGTTTTATTTCTTGGTCTTCAAAATTCAGGCAGAAAGCTCGTATACTATCCTAGCAACCTAAAACTTCAGAATCTCTTGAAAAACATGTCAAAATTCCTGAAACTTGTCCAGAGATATTCTGATTCACGAGGCATGGGAATAAGTCCAACATTTGAACTTTAAATAAGCACGTGAGGTGATTGGAATTTAGGGAACTGAAAGAATTAATTTCATAAACTAGAGCCCCAGAAACACAGTTTGATCCTTTGGCTCCAGGGGACCTTACTACCTTCTACTACAGGTGCCTACATCTGGCCTTTGTGCTTGACCCTGACACCTGCTGTCACTGATGCAACCCCTTCTGAAGGTTTCTTTTGTGTCTCCTGTCACTCCTTCTTCACCTATCTTCTCTTAATTTCTTCTTTTGCCCCCCTGCTAACCTCCATACTTTTATGAGCTATTTTCTGCCCCTCACCTCAACACATGCACCCTCCTCAGAGAACCTTACTTAACCCCTGGGTCTTAACCAGGAGGCTCCCAAATCCATATCTATGATCCAGATCTCAGCCATGAGTTGCAGACCCACATATTCAATCGTACTTGACTCCACCCTACCTGCCCTCCTATGAATGCACTTGCCCTCCCTGTCTCTGTGATTCTTGTGATAATGTTGTTATGCACAAAGTAGCCACAATCATAGGAACCAGCTTCATGCCTCTTTCAGTTGTTTGTCTTCAGGTCTGCTTCATGTGACATCCATTTATTTAAAGATCATTGACTCAGTGCCATAAAGTTCCTGGCAAGGAACCAGCTCTGAGGATACAGGAAAGGAAGATGTGGCCCCGAGTGCATGGAGGTATGAGTCACATGTGACTGTATGGGTATCTTCCCAATGTTAGTCTTACTTCTTTGTTTCTTGTTGGGAGGGTAA
>NW_007106795.1:0-1080 GCF_000164805.1 Carlito syrichta
AGTTGTCCTGAATTGAGTTGAAGTAGACAGCTGGACCTTTATAACCCGGCATGACCAGCCACTGAACATAGTCTTTGCCTGAAAACAGGCGTGATCCTGGACAAGGCAAACTCTTCACTCAAAGGCAAATCCCAAAGACAATCAGCTAAGTGCCATCAGCTATCAGCCCTCTCAACAACTGGGGAGACAGTGCTTCAGACTTGGGGAGGGCATCTTAGTGGGGCATCATGGTATCTACTAGAATAAGGTCACTGCTCCTTCTAAGTACAGGCTTTCAACCAGGGCTCAGAGAAAGGAAAAATTATTCATTATTTTGTTAGAAACTTTTCCAAGATCTGTTCTTTTTAGGAAATCACATCACTGACACTCATGCCACTCATGGTTTGGGGGTTGCCAATTCAACACACCTGGGTCAATCTACACTGGCAACTGTCACATGTATAATAATTCATGCAAGTTTCTGCCTGCTTCCCTGTGTGTGGTCAGACCCACAAACTAAAATATTTGAAATGCAAATTATTATAAATTAGTTTTATGTTATTTTTCTTTTATGTTGCAGTTAAGACTATATATAAGTAATAATATTCATATACATTTCATTTAAGAATAGGAATGGAAACATGGCAAAATATTTTGTATGAAAAGAGATGGTTAGGTCTGAAAAAGTAATTTAGGATGGAAGCTTGCTCTAGAGTAATTCTCAACCCTGACTGACCATTAAAATCACCTGGGAAGCTATAAAATACCTCAATGCCTAGGTCATACCAGACCAATTAAATCAGAACCTCTGGAGGTAAAGCACAGACATTATTATTTTTGAAACCCCCTAAGGAATTGCAAATGCCCAGATACGATTGGAAAAATCTGTACCTTGGAGCAGTGGTTCTCGATCTTGAATGTGCATATCAATCACCTAGAGATTGTTCAACTACAGACTGCTGGGCCCCAGTCCCAGAGATTCTGATTCAAAAGCTCTGGAATATGACTGAGAATTTATATTTCCCATTAATTCCTGGGAAATGCTGACATGGCTATCCTGAACACCACACTTTGAGAGACAAGGTTCTAATGGCTTGCCTG
>NW_007106796.1:0-1013 GCF_000164805.1 Carlito syrichta
CATAAACAATAAAAGCTAAAAGTCATCTGGGGATACATTTTTTTTTAATTGAGTTGGAGTCTTACTCTGTCGCCTAGACTGGAGTGCAGTGGCCGCTCCCGGCCACCGCAACCTCGACCCGCTGGGCTCTGGCGATCCTTCCACCTCAGCCTTCCAAGTAGCTGGAACTACAGGGACCCACTACCATGCCTGGCTAATTTTTTGATTTTTATTGTAGAGATGACGTCTCACCAAGTTGCCCAGGCAGGCTCGAACCTGCAGGGTCAGGCAATTCACTCACTTCGGCCTCTCAAAGCGCGGGATTACAGGCTGAGCCACCGAGCCTGGCCAGACATACATCTTAAAAGATGGTCATCCTTATGGAGATGATTATAAAATCAATTATAGATGGTAAAGGATCACCTAAATAGAGAAGTAGACTAGGTTCAGGGATAAGAAGAATAAATTATTATATTGCTCACCTAAATTATCTGTAAATAACTACAGTTCAGTTTCTCTTAAATTTCCAGTTTTTAATAAATGTCTGACACTAGTCCAAGTACTTTGAATGTATTAACTCATTTAAACCTCAGAACAATTGGCAATTTTGTATTCATTTTATATATGACTACGATTGTAGAGTGGTTTGTGTCTTACATGTCTAGTAAGTGCAAGTACTAGCTGCCTGAGTTCATCTATGCTCTCTTAAATACTATTGCATTTTGTCTCTCCAGTATTTTTTATGGAACTTAATAAGCTAGTTATCAAGTTCGTGCGGACTGGTAAAGAGCAAAAATAGCCACGGCCATTTAGCTAAGTGTTTAGGCAGTGGCTGTGGAAGAGGCATTTCTTCTAGCTGATGCACAGACTCTAAAGTTGTGGTAATTAAAATAATGTGATATTGGCTCAGATTAAGTTAACAAATGTGCAGCAAATTAAGGTGATAAAGCTAAAGAAGAGACCCACGTACAAGAATGTACAATAGACATGATTTTACAAAGAATTGGAGAAAAGAATAGATAAGTCCAACAAGT
>NW_007106797.1:0-1161 GCF_000164805.1 Carlito syrichta
AATTTTGAGTTGCAATTATGGGTTAGGTGTACAAAAAAACATTGTGCAGGTTCCCATGTTGATGAGATGTGCCCCCACCTCCCCATGTAGAGAGAGACCCCACCTCCCTGGTGCTCCCTGCTGCCACCCCTCCCCGTAGTTTCCCACCACTGTCAATCCTTTTCTTATAGTATTATGGTAGTTGTGCAAGGTCCACTTTTGAGTGAGAACATGTGATACTCAGAACTCTGTTTCTGTGATAAATCACTCAGTATTATAAACTCTAATTCCAGACAGGTTGCTGCAGAATTCATGATTATATTCTTCTTTATGGTTGCATAATATTCCATTGTGTATATGTACCACTTTTTTTTTTTTGGAGTTGGAGTCTCACTCAGTCACCCAGACTGGAGTGCAGTGGTCGCTCCCAGCCACTGCAGCCTCGACCTGCTGGACTCCGGTGATCCTTCCACCTCCACCTTCCAAGTAGCTGGAACTACAAGCTCGTGCTACCACACCCTGCTGATTTTTTTATTTATTGTAGAGATTTGGTCTCGCTTGCCCGGGCGGGTCTCGAACCTGCGGGCTCAGGTAATCCACTCACCTCAGCCTTCCAAGGTGCTGGATTACAGGCTGAGCCACCGAGCCTGGCTGACCACATTTTTTTAAACCAATCCTCTTTTGATGGGCAGTACAGTTGGATTCGTGTTCTTGCTATTGTGAACAATGCTCCAAATAAACATATGTGCTTAGGTATCTTTTTGTTATAGAGTGATCTAAGTTCTTCCAGGTATTTTCCCAGGTCTGGGATTTCAGGATCATATACAAGGTTGATTTTTAGAACTTTTAGAAATTACCACACTGATTTCCACAGAGGTTGTACTCGTTTACACTCCCACCAACGGTGTAGAAGTGTTCCCTTTTTGCCACATCCTATCCAGCATCTGTTATTTTTTGTACTATGGATGATTGCTATTCTGACTGGAGTTAGGTGTTATCTTAATGTAGTTTTAATTTGCGTCTCCTTGATGACCAATGAGATGGAACATTTTTTCTTGTATCTGTTGGAGTTTTGATTTTAAAATTATTTTTTAAATTATTTTTAAATTTATTTTAAATTAATTTTTTAAATTATTAAAACATTTTATTCTAATACATATTTTTTACTTTAAAATTGTGGGG
>NW_007106798.1:0-1232 GCF_000164805.1 Carlito syrichta
CGAGTTCCAATATTTACTTCATGTGTGTCCTGAAATATTCAGGCCCCAAACAAAATTTATTTATTTATTTAATAATTTTTTTTGAGTTGGAGTCTCACTCTGTCGCCCATACTGGAGTGCAGTGGCCGCTCGCGGCCACCGCAGCCTCGACCTGCAGCCTCGAACTGCTGGGCTCCAGCGATCCACTCACCTCAGCCTCCCAAAGGCGCGGGATTACAGGCTGAGTCACCAAGCCGGGTCACAATTTATTTTTTAATCTAAATGCTTTTAAAGACTTCTTTGAAATGTGGGTCAATTATGTAAGCAGGAAGGGGGGGAACCTAACTAGTGCAAATATTTAACTTTGCCTTTGGTATGTTGAAGCCACAAGTCCATGCAAACCTCTCAGGCATGTCCCATAATAAAATTGACTTAAAAATATATTTTTTCTTCACAGAGGGGGCGCAGGTTGGGGTTTGCATCATTTGAGACCCCAGGGCCCTGGAGGCAGCTTGGACTCAGGTGTTTGTTCCCGGAACTGGAAACATCTCCGCCCTTTCCTGATTTCTGCAAACTTGAGATCTTGGTCAAATCCCTTTCTGGAATGTTGGCAAACCCAGAACGCAGAGACCTCCACAGCGACTCAGAGACACACAGCGTGTATTGGGTGAGATTATAAGTGAGTTAGTAGGGTCTTCAAAAAAGTTAAATAGCCGATGGCTCACACATTTGATCGATTGGTGGGGGTGGGGGGCGGGAAATCGACAGGGCTTGGAGCTGGGCCCAGAGGCTCAGGACAGGCTCTTAAAGGCTCTCGCAGCCCTGGCAATCCCGGGGTCCTGGAAGATAACAGAATTCCTGGGCCTCTCCGGATGGGCCTTTCTGCCTCTGGGATTCAACCTGTCTTCTCCCCACCCTCACTCCCACTGTTTTCTTGGCTTGGGGGCCATGTTTTGCACACTGGGTGGAAGGCGCCCCGGGCAAGCAGCGCTGGCGAAGGACACAGGAACAAAGTTTGTAAACGTTTGACCGAGCCCGCGGCCCTTGGATTTAGGAATCCTATTAAAACGCTCAGTCGGAGCCAGGCTCGGTGGCTCAGCTTGTAATCCCGCGCCTTTGGGAGGCTGAGGTGAGTGGATTGCCTGAGCCCGCGGGTTCGAGACCTGCCTGGGCAGGCGAGACCTCATCTCTACAATAAATAAAAAAATTAGCCGTGCGTGGTAGCGCACACCTGTAGTTCCAGCTACTTGTAA
>NW_007106799.1:0-709 GCF_000164805.1 Carlito syrichta
CTTAGCTTCTCCCAGCTTTTTTTGCCAGGGGTTGGGGGGCTTGTTGATTTAAAAAAAAAGTAAAGAAAAGAAAGAGAAAATGGTGCTTAGCTTCTGCATCCTGGGATTCGCAAAGTTCCAAGCCCAGATGCTGTGGCACCAGGTGCTGCACCAGGAGAGTCATGGCCACTAGGTCCCTAGCCCTCTCTCAGTCAGCCACTTACATGTCCACTCGCTCACCAGCACATACACAAAATTTTCCATACACTCATTCACTCACACGGGCACTCGCATAGCCTGATTGACTTGGCTGTCATCTTCCCTGCCTCTCCAAGTTTCTCTTTTTTAACAAATTGTTTGGTAGTGGACGATCTCTTTGATGTCAGAACTTGATTATTTTCCTGGTGTACTGTAACTTTTAGGCTTGTAGAGTTATACCTGTAAATAAATTTCACCACAGAAAAGCTAATAATGACATTGAATTCAACACTTAATGATGTAATAGTTTTAAAACTTCACTGATATTGGTTGGAAGTAAACCACAGTCCCTAAGCATTTTGCAGGCCTATATGTGATTCAAATGCTGGAGAGGATGCAAAGATGCATCCCCAAGGAGTATAAAGTTCAGTCAAGGGATGAGATAAAATGGAGGATGACTGAGCAGACACCATCTATAGGTGACATATGAATAATCAAGCAGGGGCTAGTTCCAGATTTATAGAAGGGAGAA
>NW_007106800.1:0-941 GCF_000164805.1 Carlito syrichta
GTCTTTATTCAGGCTCGAGTCTGGGCTCACGTCCATTACCGGTGCAGCGGTACAGGAACGAGAGCCCCGACTCAGGTTTGCAAGCATTTTTTATACACAGTTTGGAAGGAGTGGGGTGGCATTACAGACTTGTCCACACAGGATTGGATGGACTGTATGAGTGCGGTTACAGAGATACTGATTGGTTGGTTTGTGTTTGATTTGCGTGGGCGCGGGCTCCAGCTGACCATGACTGACCACTAACAATCAGATGGGCAGGGTGGAACCGGTTAGGTCTTCTGGAATGTTATATAGCTGGAGGCGCTTGTAACATATTTACTCGGGGGGCCCAGGTCGGCACAGTCATTGTGACTCTGCATAAGCTGGACTCTGGGTTTGAGACCATGTTACTAGAAGCTAAGTTTTACATAGTCACCGCGACTGTATATAGGTCAGCTCTGGCATACAAGCAGGTTTGAATTAATACAGAGCCCACCATAAGGGTGGCTTGCCTGTCACAACTTAGATAGAGGGGAGTTTGGAAGGGACTTATTGTTTAACACTTGCACACTGCCAGCAGGGGTTACAGAAGCAGAAGAACCCGGTCAACCTATTAACATAGATATTATGAGGTAAACAAAAACCTAGAGGCATGGGTAGAGATTTATAAACTACAACAAGCACTTCTTATACAACAACAAAGCTTTTAAGCCTCTCACTTTGTGCATGAGAGGAGCTAAAATGCACATGAACCACAAAGCAATGGCATTAGCCTTTTAGTCTAACTGTGATAGCAAACTGTGTTGAGGGAAATCTTGGATTTGTTCTCTAAGGAAGCCACACCAGGCAAATTCTCAGTGTGTGGCTGTTGCTAAGGCACCATTCAGAGAAAGGAATAAAAACCTCACTGTTGTGGTTTTGAAGGGTAACAGCTATGTGATCCTAGGGAAAAAAAAGTCTGG
>NW_007106801.1:0-544 GCF_000164805.1 Carlito syrichta
ATTCCTCCTATCTTGGCCCCCCAAAAATACTGGGATTATAGGCATGAGCCCCTGTGCCCAGCCAGGAAATATGTTTGATCCATCAACATTTCTTGGTTAAAAAGAAAGAAACCACTTGAAACTACTTTATTATTATTATTCAGTTTTGCATATCACACCAAAGCCAGCATTATGTTTACTGTGAAACAAAGTATTGCTCTCATTCAACTCAGGAACAAGAAATGTGAGCCTGCTAACATTTCATTTCTCTAAAGTGCTTGCCAATGCAATCAAATAAGAAAATTAGGCCAGATTTGGTGGCTCAGCCTGTCATCCCAGCAGTTTGGGAGGCCAAGGTGAGTGAATTTGCCTGAGCCCATGGGTTCGAGAGCCGCCTGGGCAATCTTTTTTTTTTGAGTTGGAGTCTCACTCTGTCACACAGACTGGAGTGCAGTGGCCACTCCCGGCCACTGCAGCCTCGATCTGCTGGGCTCCAGCAATGCTTCCACCTCAGCCTTCCAAGTAGCTGGAACTGCAGGCGCGCACTACCATGCCCCGGCTAATA
>NW_007106802.1:0-871 GCF_000164805.1 Carlito syrichta
CCACATTTTTTTAATCCAGTCCAGCTTCGATGAGCAGCATGGTGGGTTTCATGTTTTTGCTATTGTGAATGGAGCTGCAACAAACATGCATGTACAGATATCTTTTTTGAAGAATGATTTGAGTAGAATCCCAAAAGGGGGATTGCTGGGTCAGATCGAAGGTCACTTTCTAGTTCTTTCAGAATTCACCACACTGTCTTCCAAAGAGGTTGCACTAGTTTCATTCCCACCAGCAGTGCAGAAGAGGAACGGTGATTTTCTAACAACAGTGATTTTCTAACATCTCACTAGAACCCGGATCCCTCCAATAATCCTCTTCAGTTCCAGAGGTCCCCGTGGAGGCTGCTCTCAGTCCTGCATCTGTGACCTTGACCCTGAGTTTAAATGTCTGTGTAAAGCACCAGGGTAGACTCGGGGGTCTCTGTGCATTGAGAACTGGTGCATTTTATACATTTGAATGCACAAAATAAATGCCTCCTGTGTGTTAAACATACAGGGTGTCCCTCTGAGACTCCATTTGAATAAAAACATTTTTTTGCAGGTGAGGGTGAAACAAAAATATTTTAAGCCAGCCATCAGCCAGTGGAAGCTCTGCCCTTTTATGGGTGAACTGTGAGGGTTCGGCAACTCTGACCTTGACATGGGCAGCTTCGGTTGGGAGGTTTCTGCTTGCTTATTTTTATTACACCTCGTCTCTCCCGGGTCAGCTTTCACATTTTCATGGTGTCTGAAAGAATTCACGAGGAAGAAAATTGATCTACCTCTCCATCAGGTGTGTTAGAGGACTAGTGAGCCTTTTTAAGATTTTAGATCTTTCTTGGAGCAATGCAGCAACACACGCTGCATCTTCATTGAAATCGCTTTGACTGTG
>NW_007106803.1:0-731 GCF_000164805.1 Carlito syrichta
CCTTACAAACACCAAAGTCTTTCTCTACCTAGAAGCTGTGGGAAGTGGGTGTGAGTTCAGAGGTTTGAGGGTGTCAGGGTTGTAGCTCTGCATGTCCCTTGACCACCTCTCCATGGTGGCCACCAATCTTGCAAGACTCAGGATGGGGCACCAATCTGTGACACAGGCAGGGAGAAGGAGTTGGCTGATATGGGTTTTCTAGTGAGACTCTTGATTCCATTTTGTTTCCAAGAAAGGGAGTCATCCCCAGCAAAGCTTCTCCCTAAACTCTAAGCAAAAACTGACATCATACCCACAGGCAAGTCGAGTCCTATATTAAGGGGAAAGAGGATTCCAGGACTCAGGACACTGGTCCTCCAGGTCCCGCCCCCTCACAGGGTTCCCCGGAGTTGTGCTCACCCGCTCTGAGCTCCTGGTACCATACCAGGAAGGACGGGAGGAGGTGACTGTCCTGACACAAGTGAGTCTTTCATTCTCATTTGTAAAAATGCTGTTGTGTTGGTTGATAACTCCAAGAAACCTCAGAATTATAGGGAAGTCCAACTTTATGAAAACAAACTAGAGGTTTATAAAAATGTGCTTGGAATATCAGCCTGTTATATGTCATAACAAAAATACTCATTGGGTAGATCCAATATTGTTTGGACAAGATTGAATTCCATTTTTAGATTTCAATTTCCTTTCCCACAAACTCTATGAAATACAGTATGTGGCATATTTATAGTGACCCT
>NW_007106804.1:0-715 GCF_000164805.1 Carlito syrichta
TTATTTCCTGTCTTTGAGTCTGGGTCTCACTGCCATCCGGGCTGGAGTGCAGAGACACGGTCACACCTCACTGTGACCTGCAACCTTGACCTCCTGGGCTCGGGTGATCCACCCTCCTCGGCCTCCTGAATCGCTGGGACGACGGGTGCGTGCCACTCCACCTGACTGATTTGTGTATTCGTGAATTCGCTCTGTTTTTTTTTGCTAGGGATGAGATCTCGCTATGTTGCCCGGGCTGGTCTTGAGCTCCTGGATCCCGGCCGTCGACTCGCTTTGGCTTCCCAAAGTGCCGGGACGACGAGTGTGACTGGTGGCGTGAGACCCGAGATTTTAAATCCCAGAGACCACAGAGAGCCGGCTCCGATGCGAACACGTGAGGGTCTTTATTCGGGCTCGAGTCTGGGCTCGCGTTTGAAGCCGACGCGGCGACTTCGGGGACGAGAGACCCGACCCGGGCTGACACGCGCCTTTTATACGTCGTTCTGAAGGGGCGGGGTGGCTTCGTTTTCCTTATATCCTTTTTTCCTTACAGAGACCACACTTGTATGCCGGCAACCTTTTTACATCTTTCCTTTGCTTTTTGCTTTCTTTCTTTTTAACCTTTTATAGATGACCTTTTTCCTTTTTCTTTGTTAGGGTCGGAGTCTCGCTCCGTCATCCAGACTGGGGGTGCGGAGGCACGCTCCCGGACGCCGCGGCCTCGGCCTGCTGGGCT
>NW_007106805.1:0-1258 GCF_000164805.1 Carlito syrichta
CAACACACCCTGTGCCTTTGCCTCGAATTCTCTCTGTTGACTTGAAGCCAATCCAGTGCAGTGGAAAGGGCAGCCAAACTTCCCCACATTATCCTCTGAGTAGCTGGAGGCCAAGTGCCCTTCAGAGATTGGTGACCATGAGCTCAGAGGCAATGTGGAAGACAAAGTAAGTGATGTGTCTGTGATATAGCAAGAAACAGAGGGGTTGTGTCTTTTCAATTGTGGATCACAGACTTTTATCCTCTTCACATATGTGCCTTTAACAGGGTTATCCCACCCTACTCTCCTAAGGGTGGGTGTGCCCTTTCTCTGGGGCCTGTGGGGTGGACTGGACTGGACTCATCCCAGGAGGCAGCATCTTCATGCATCCTGATACCATGTGGCATGTGGTCCAGCCTCCCCTTGTACCAAAGGTGCGGTCTCCTGGGACCCATCTCTTGTAACATGGAGCACTGTGGAGAAGAAAAGTTATAGACACAACTCTCCCAAGCAATGCTGGTCTGTCTGGCAGGTGGGCCCCTCTTCTGCCAGTTGGAGAACTTCAGGATGCCTTCTTAGGGAGGGGCAAGGCCACTGTAGGAAATGGAGTTCCAGCAATAGCGTCCTGCTCATTTATCTGTAGAGTGCTGATAGCCAGGGGTGTGTCTACCAGCTCTCTGCCAGCACTTGGCTTTGTGGGAAGGTTGATCCCTCCCTGAGACTGCTTTCTGGCATGGACTGTATTGACAATGTCTGTGCAGACCATCATGGACTGTGAGGTGAACAGCTATGGTGTAGGACAACCAGGCCCCATTCCATCTCCCATTACACTAGATCACATGGACATCTGAGATAAAGCAGTCATGAGGGGCACCAGGAGACTCTGGCTTGTTGGGGATTTTTCAGATTTTGGTACTGAAAGTTGAGCCCTCAAACTCCTCCATCCCAGCAAGTCAGGACCGCTGGTTACCCTTTGCATTCTAGTCAGTGTGAACTAAGTTCTTAGGGTGTTCCCAAAAAAGTGTCCGTTGTTAGTTTGGTTGGCTGCAACCTAATGCTCAGGCGATAACTAAGCCACTTACCTTCCATACATTAATGGTCACTTAGACAGAACTCTAGCTTTGAGTCAGGGGTGGAGGACTCTGCCCAGCAGGAGGTTTTTCAGGCCCAGGTACAAGCATCTGCTATAGGAAGAAACCCCCATATGGATTCATGTGAGGCAGGAAGGGCAGAGAAGGTCGCTGTGGGCTGAGCCCAGGAAAACATCTACGTCTGCCTG
>NW_007106806.1:0-1022 GCF_000164805.1 Carlito syrichta
CTTCCCAGCCTCTGGAAAACATCATTCTACTCTCTATCCCCATGAGATCTTTTTTTTTTTAGCTCCCACATATGAGTGAGAACATGCAATATTTTTCTTTCTGTGCCTGGCTCATTTCACTTCAAGTTTTCTGTTCATCTGTGTTCTCAATATCACTAATTATCAGAGAAATGCATATCAAAACTACTTTGAGATACCACCTCACCCCAGTTAAAATGGTTTTTATAAAAAATGTAACAATGGATGTTGGTGAGGATATGAAGAAAGGTGATCTTGCACACTGTGGGAGGAAATGTAAGATAGTACATTGGGGAATAGCATAGAGGTTCCTGAGAAAACTAAAATTATAGTTATGTATAATGTTATCTACTCCAATTATATATCCCAAGATTTTTGGTTTTCTGATTCTTTAATGTGTGTTACACTAGTTGAGTTATTGAACAACCCAGTATTGTTCTTCATAAACTCATTGCTGAATCAAACACTAGAATAATATTGTGTAAAGATGACTACAGTTCTTGAAACACATCCACATCTATTTTTATGAAAAACAACTTTGTAGTTTAAGCAATGGAACAATTGCAAAATATCAACTCAGATACATTAACAACAGCAACAAAAACAACAAAGACCTAACTCACAACCAGTAATGAAAACAAAGTTTGTGCTTACTAAACTCTGTCATATGAATGTTGTATTGATTTTCTACTGTTTTCTAATTATCTTCTTAGGAAGAATATATGAGGAGGGACCCCCTCCAAAAAAAATCAGAATTTATTTATTTTAAAAATCGTGTATTTATTCTTACATGTTTACACTTGTCACCTTCAAAGTACTCTCCCTTTGATGTAATATACCTATTAAGATACTTATTCTGCTGCTCAAAACAGTTTTGAACACATGAGTTTGGATGCCTTTTAGTGCTTCTGCTGTTTGCTGTTGTTTTTGTTTACTGTTTTGTTTTGTTTTTATCTCTTCAACATCTGCAAAACGTTTTCCTTTGAAGGCTTTTTCATATGGGA
>NW_007106807.1:0-733 GCF_000164805.1 Carlito syrichta
ACAACTCTACAGGGTTCTCTCAACTCTTGACCTCCCTGTAGGATTGGCTGAAACCTTTGCTGCAACTCCACTGCATCTCAATTTCTCCCCTCCACCCCCCCAATCTACCCCACTCCACTTCCCAGGGTCCCTCAGGTGTGTTGATTCTGAGCATGCTCTGCAATAAACCTCCTACTGCCATCTCAAAGTCTACTCCTGGGGAAACTGACCAGTAACCCTGTCTTTAAGTAAAACTGGAGTCCTTTCCTAATCAGCTTGATCACAGTTATCTAAAAATTTTCTTGATTAGTGTTATATTCCATTCAGAATGGCCTCTTTGAGACAGGCAAGGACTAAGCCAAAACTGTATTTGGTAGAGTGATGGTTGGGGGCCAAAAAGCATGCAGGAGGAGGAGGAGGAGGAGGTGAGGTTCTGGTAGTGGAAGGAAAGAGCAGATAGAGTTCTAAGTGCTAAGAACAAATCCCTGGGTGCTGATCAGGTGGATACTTGCACTAAATTCAGAAACAGGGCAGCCTCAAGCAAAAATGTAAATTAGACAACATTTGTTCTACTCTCCCCAGTGCCTTTTTCCTCCATGGAACCATCAGAACCTATCCCTGGAAAAGATTTGATAAGCTATTTCCCCCTTATTGTGACTTAAGTCAGCAGATTTGTATTGAGTTTTTTTTTTCAATTACACAAATATTTGTATTTCAAGTATTTTTATGGAATAAAAAATGTGGTCCTTTGTTG
>NW_007106808.1:0-916 GCF_000164805.1 Carlito syrichta
AGTGTCTATAGCATGGCCTAATTTGTAGTCAATAATATATAATGTTATAGAAAATGACAATGATTATGCAATATGTTATTAATACAAGTAAAGGAAATATTCACTATGCTGTACAGCACAGATCTATTATAATCTTTTTATGTTTACAAAATATAAATAAAATAATGACTAACCTAGGCCGACTTTACTAATTCTCCTAATATTTCTTTCTAGAAGCTTTCCCTATTCTTCCTGTTTTAATGTCATCTTATTGGCTGGTAGAGAAAAAGACTGTATTAATCTTTATGACTCTTAATAATCAGAAGAAGATAAAAGCAAGCCATTACTTTGAACAGTACTCTGATTTTTGCTGTTTGACATACACCTGTACCCTTTGTCAAACTGGCTGGTTGTTTCTCTAAACAGCCTATATCCATTATAATGTATTAAATATAAGAATTCATCTGTTTCTGATTACAACTTATGTGGCACAAAAATCTGTATCTTAATAGCATGTTTATAGAACATATGAATTATATTACATAATTCTATAATCTTTAAGTGTGGGAAACACATAGATTTTTAAAAGTCCCTTTCTATAGGAGCCGAGGCTTTAGAAGGTTTGGGGAATATTATTCTTTTTCTCACAAACTTATTTGACCATGAAAAAGTCTTATTCCATGTAATATCTCATAGGACCGGTGTCCCTAATAACACATTTTGCAGAAGGTCAAACTGATGATTCTAAAATGTGCTGTCTTTTTGGCAATAATTCTAATGTTTATGTAACTGATAGTAATTTAGTATAATTTTGCAGAACTAAATAACTGTGTTTCATGTATACCTACAAAGCCTTTTTTGGAGATTGAAATTTTCAAGCTTAGCTTTCTTATAAAATGCCATTATTCTTGACTTCCTCTCCCTGACCCTCAGGGCC
>NW_007106809.1:0-3875 GCF_000164805.1 Carlito syrichta
AGCAAACTCAGATTTTGTTTGGAAGAACCACCCTCAACTGAGGTTCCTCACAATCTTCACAGGTCAGTCAAATACATAGTCACGTTCTTAAATTGCACATAATTCAAGAAAATGAGCAGACATGAGAGTACTAGCTTTCTGTTGTACAACAAATCTCTAATAAAACTTAACCATATAAACAACACGCACTTTTTATCTTAGTATCTGTAGGTTTGAAGTCTGTGCTTGGATTAGCTATATCCTTTGCCTGGAGTCTCATTGGCTGAAATCAAAATGTCAGCTGAGACTGTGATCTCATCTGAGCAAAGAACCATTCTTAGCTTCTACAGGCTGTCTTAGCTCCTTACCTCATGGCCCCTTCCTAAGCAGTTCACAGTATGATTGTTATAAAATGAAAGGCCTGAAGAGATAACCCGATGTGAAATATAGACCAAAAGATGGAAAGTATATTAGACAGATTATGAGGCACAAAACTCAAATGGGAAATTGTTGACAATGTCAAATTAGAGTTCCAGGGAGAAGAAAATAAAAAATGAGCAGGAGGCAAAATTCAAAGAGACAGTGGCTTATACTTTTGCATTTTGATGGTAGTTCAACAAATACAAAGCAATATATATGTATTGCTAACATTTTGGAAGTTCAAAACAAAGAGATTTTAAAATTAGCCAAAGAGAAACATGATATCTACAATGGAATAAAATTTTAATAGTAACAGTGGAAATGAAATGATACTAGAGTAATACCAATAAAGTACCAAAAGAAAATATCTGTTATCTTAGGATTTATGCTAGCTAAAGTACCATTAAAGAATGAAAAAAATAAAGACATTTTCAAACTTACCAAAGCTCAGAATGTTTTGTATCAGTGCACCTTTACTTAAGTAACACCAAATGGGAATATATTCTTTGAAGAAGGAAAAGTGAACGAGAAGGGAGGTCTGAGTAAAAGTAAAAATGCTGAGCTAATAAATTGGTAAAATGTGAGTAAATTTAAGCAAAACTGAGTGTATTTTATAATTGTAGTGATGTGATGGTGGTGATGATAATTATTTGGGGAGTTGAAATAAAGTATTGATGTATTTAGTAACAGTATTATATGAGCGAAGAGAAAGTGATTGGTTTGAAAGTATTCTGAAGTTTTTGCTTTGTTTTGTTTTGGGAAAAGTGTTGTACATTTTAGTACCTTTAGATGTAAGTGTGCATTTACATTTTTAGAAAACCAAAAGAAGAATAGAAATAGAGAAAATAAGATCAGAAACAGTACAGGCAAAAAAATGTAATTAAATAGAATAATGAGAAGGAGTGAAGGTGAAATATAGAAAAAGCAGGACAGAAAGAAATTACAGGACATAAATAATTATGTTATTTATCACTATAAATTTAAATAAACTAACCTTAACAGTTTAAAATAGAGAGCATAATGTTAGGATAAAAAGAAACATGACTACAGACAGAAAACATAGTGATATTAAAGAACTGAAAATAAAAGGATTACCAGGCAACTGCTAACTTAAGGAAAGTCTGTATAGTTATATTAATATTAGACAAAATAGACTGAAGGCATGAGCATTATCAATCATAAACAGGCCAACTAATGGTAAAAGGTTTATCTCATCAGGAAGAGAAAATATATAAACCAAATAATCTACTGGGAAAATATATATTTTTAAAATGTATACATCCAAAAGGGGATTGATACATTCACCATTGTATTGAAAGACTCCAGTATTATATCATCAGAAACTGAAAAAGATTCTCCAAAAGTTTTAAAATTAAAATTATGAGCAGCATAATGCTCTCAATTTCAGAGATTCAACAATTAGAGAGTAGTCATTTGTCTTAAAACCAAATATAATATTTACAAATACTGACCCATACCAGGCTACAAAAACAAGTCTTAACAACTGTAAAGTATAGCATCTAAAGAAAAATTTTTTTCTGATCACGTTCTAATTGTTACAGTCAATAGCAAAAAATATTTGTTTAAAACACTCATATTTGGAAATTTAAAAATATACTTTAAGATGTTCTTAGATTAATATGAAAAATAGAAAGTCAAAAATATAAAAACTGAATGATAATGAAAATATCAAAAGTAGTGGGATACAATTTCTCTTTCTGAATGGAAGAAATTATTTTCAGTAGGCTTATGATCTCACCAAGAACAACTAGAAAATCAGACAAAGTTATAATTTTAAAGGTATCAGAGAAGTATGGAAGCAATGAGAACTGAGAAGCTACAAATCCAGGACTGGAAAGTCTTTTTTAGATGTGAACTGAAAATCTGTAGCCTGTAGTAAATTGCCAATTCTGGGAGTAGGCCAGAGATTGAGAATCTGGGCTTGTTTCATGTGGTGGGTCATTGAGGGGAGATAGAGAAACCAGCAAAAATTTTGGTGACTGTCAAGTTAGAGTGAAAAAATTATTTTCCATTCCCCAAACCAGTTTTCTTTTAAGATATTTGCCTCAGTACATGACTAATTTCTCTTTAAAAATATTTGCCAAATTCTAAAACTAAAAGAAAGCTAAGCAGAAAGTGTCTGAAAACCAGAGCTGAATTTACTAGTCTATAGTCATGTGGAGATACAGATCTTTAGGATAGGATAAGAATCCCCTGAGAATACACCTGGCAAGAGTCGGCAGCCCTGACTGGATATCATGGTGAACTGATGCTGACAGTTTCCTGCACTTCTTGTCTTGGATATACTTGCCAATTCTGGTGCAGCAAAAGCATAGTCTACTGACTGTGGCCCATGGGCCAAATCTGCCAGCTGCCTGTTTCTGAAAATAGAGGGGTTTTTTTTGGGAAAAAGCCATGTTCATGCATTTATACATTGTCTGTGACTGCTTTTATGCTACCATGGCTGAGGTGAATAGTTGTGATAGAGATTGTAAGGCCCAGAAGGCCTAAAATCATTAGTTATCCTCTGGTCTTTTACACCTCTCTGCTAGAGACTGAGGATCAGGGTTTTGCCTCTAATAAAGAGTCACTAATTGGAGAAGAGTGACCAGTACAGCTTTTGATATTTCAGTAAGGCTGGAATACCAAACTCTGAAGCTGTACAGGACAGTAGTCCAAAAATCTAAACAAAAGACTTTTGAGAAGCATGGTGGAATCTTCTGTAGTCTTAGTGTCTGTGTTGAGGAGAAAAGACTGGCCAGGCTCTCAATGGAAAACCTTGATGGGCCTCACCATTAAAATAGGGTCAAACTAAAGGTGTAATTAAGGAGTCTTATCAAAATTGCAAGGCAGTCTGAATTCAGCTCAGTCCATGAATGAACTAAAGTGATCAGAGCACCAGTCTTAACTACCCAACAGAGGAAAACAAAAATCTTCTCAAGTGGAAATTAGCACTGTCTGTAGTTCTTTCTTTTTTAAGTATGCAGTGTCCTACACACACAAATGAAGAATTACTAGTACACTATGACTATATACCAAGAGAAAAATAAAACATAGAATATAGAAGCAAACTCAGAAGTCATCTAAAACTTTGAATTAGCAGAGAACTTTAAAGTAACTACATTTAAGATGATCAAGGAAATAGGAAACACATTCTTGAAGACAAGAGAAAAAACAGGGAATTTCACCCGATAATATATCTAAAACAATGAATGTTATAAAATTGAAAAATATCAGAAATAAAGAACTCCATGAATGGCTTAACAGCAAGTTGGATACAGAAGAAGATAGAATTAGTGAACTTAACAATGCAGTAGAAAATATCAAAACATGCAGACAGAAAAGAGAGTAAGAGACATGTTCGATTCAGAAAAATGGCCCAGTGTGTGTAAATAACATTCCAAACTAGAGATCAGAATGAAAATAGAGAAGAAAAAGCGATATTTAGAGAGATAATAACCAAAAATTCTTCCAAA
>NW_007106810.1:0-584 GCF_000164805.1 Carlito syrichta
TAACCTAATCCGTGACTGACACATTCTATAAACCTTTCTCATCCTAAGTTGATTGATTTATGCCAAGTTAAACAATTCTATAGAAGCTTAAGTATTTACTTTACAAATGAAAGTGGCCCATCCCAGAATGTTTGGAATGTGGCCCCGTCCAAAGTTCACAGTGGGCTACCTGCAAGTAACCCAGCCGCATTGTTTCAACAAAATGGCTGTCTTCTAAAACTATATTCCACAATTTACACCTTCAATAAATCCTAAGATCATGGCCCAGAAGCCTGTGACCAATACTAAGGCTCTTAGATGTGACACGAGTTTGAATTATAAGTTGTGTGAAAGCCAAAACTGCAGTTTGTGGAAGAATGGGAGCAATAAGCTTCTGAAGTTAGATTGTGTTCATCCTGGTCTCAGAGTTTTTATGATTTTTTTTTGAGTTGGAGTCTCACTCTGTCACCCAGACTGGAGTGCAGTGGCCGCTCCCAGCCACCACAGCCTTGAGCCGCTGGGCTCCAGGGATACTTCCACCTCAACCTTCCAAGTAGCTGGAACTAAGGCTCACGCTACCACACCAGGCTAATTTTTTTTTATTG
>NW_007106811.1:0-302 GCF_000164805.1 Carlito syrichta
CTGAAATAAAGTCTACTTCTACATCCAGGCAAGTAATGGCTTGAGACTTGCCCTCCACTGTAATTTTGTTAGATTGTGGCTCTAGTCAGCTTTTTGTATAATTTTTTTTTTGAGTTGGAGTCTCACTCTGTCACCCAGACTGGAGTGCAGTGGCCGCTCCTGTCCACCACAGCCTCTACCTGCTGGGCTCCAGCGATGCTTCTGCCTCAACCTTCCAAGTAGCTGGAATTACAGGCGCACACTACAACGCCCGGCTAATTTTTGATTTTATTGTAGAGATGCGGTCTCACCAAGTTGCCCTG
>NW_007106812.1:0-897 GCF_000164805.1 Carlito syrichta
CGAAGGTAGCTATCTAGCTGACTTAACTAGCTAGCTACCTACCTTGCCTGTTAGCTACCCAGCTCTCTTAACTAGCTGATATAACCAGCTAGCCAGCTGCCTAGCCAACTGATTTTACTAGCTCACTACCTAGCTAGCCAGCTGGCTAACCAGCTGACTTAATTAGCTGACTTAACTAGCTAGCTACCTAACTAGCCAGCTGATTTAATAGTTAACTAACTAACTAACTACCTAGCTAGCCAGCTGATTTAAATAGTAAGCTAGCCAGCTAACTACCTGTCTAAAAAACTGACTTAAATAGTTAGCTCCCTAGCTAGCTAGCTGACTTAACCAGCTAGCTAACTAGTTAGCTTACTCGTTATCTAATGTGCTAGCTAGCTGACTTAACCATCTGACTTAATTTGTTAGCTAACGAGCTAGCTAGCTGAATTAACCAGTTGACTTATCTCTTTGGCAAACTAGCTAGCTAGCTGACTCATCCAGCTGACTTAACTAGTTAGCTAACTATCTAGCTAACCTACTCAAGCAGCTGACTCAAACCGTTTGCTAACTAGATAGCTAGCTGACTCAATCAGCTGACTTAACCCATTAGTTAACTAGCTAACTACCTGACTCAACCTGCTGACTTAACCCATTAGCTAAGTACCTAGCTAGCTGTCTCAAACAGCTGACTAAATTAGAAAGCTGACTTAACTAGCTGACTTGCTAGGTGACTTTACTACTTAGTTAGCTGACTTAACTGGCCAACTTAACTGGTTAGCTAGCTGACTTAACTACCTGAATTCAATATTTAGCTAACTATTTAACTAGTTGAATATCTAGCTGATTTAATAATTAGCTGTCTAGTTAGGTAGCAGACTTAAGTAGCTGACTTAAATAGATAGCTAACTAGGGAGG
>NW_007106813.1:0-929 GCF_000164805.1 Carlito syrichta
TCCCAATTTTTGGTGTTTAGTTGGTGTTATGCACAAAATGAAAAGGAAAAGATAATTATATTACTTACTATGTTGTGTACTTTTACCTGCTCCAGTGAGTGAAAAAGTGACCCATTCTATTAATAACAACTTTTAATTTTCACAAGTTTGGTCGTTTGAAATAATTGCTAAAAGGGCAAATTGCATTGTTCTTTAATCGCAAATTGAGGGAGACTAGGGAGATTTGTTAATTGTTTCATTTTATTCTTCCAGTAAACTTTATTTTTATTACATTAAATTATATTATTAAAGGCCCCAAGGTATCCATACATTTTGTTTAATGACACACCAGAATACTATTCATCAACTTAGGGGTTTATGCTTTTGAAAAATGCCTCGAGAAAAACCCACTTAGCAAGAGCAAGATCTCATGGAAAATAGAGATTTAGAAGCAAATAAATATGACTTTAAATATGTGTTTAAAATAAGGTAAATAAGGATATTACTTCCAGAAGAAACTAGAATAATGAGTACTTGCCTTCTGTGTGGATACCCCTCCCCAGAAGATCTTCAGTTCAGAATACTGCCGTGGTGTTTGACTGCGTAAGGCTGAAACTCCCAGAAGTGTTATGTTACACACTCCATACTTTCTCTTAAGGTCTTTAAACTAACTTTTATTATATTATAAGCTTATATGCATATATGCATGTGTATTTTTTTTTCCTTAAATAATTGTGACAATACAGTCTTTTCACATATTACCCTGAGCTTAAGGACATTATTTTCATTGCCTGGTCTTTGTTCACATATGGAATGGCTGAGAAATGTATAGTACTGGGAAGCTTAGAGCAGTGTAGAGATGTAGGGAGCATTCATGGCTAAGTGTTCTTTTGCTTATGGGACAGACATATCTTTAAGTAGATCTCAGCATTTTAAAATTCTAGTGAAAA
>NW_007106814.1:0-816 GCF_000164805.1 Carlito syrichta
TTACTTACTGATGGATTATTTTTTTCCTCAGATTCAGGAGGTGTTAGTTTAATTTTTTTGTATCAGTTGTTTTATCTTATTTAGAGAAGTCAAACTATTATATAGGTCAAGGCTTTTTGACCCATGGAAAGTTATTTCTTATTTATTGTACATTTAAAATGAGACTTAATCAATATTTAATTATTGATGTGTCCAATATCATATTTATTATTTTCCAGGTTGTTATAAGCATAATAAAATTTGCAAGAAATTTTCCCAAATACAGTCTGACACTTACTTTTCTTTTTTCTGCTAACTCAGAGTAATACAAAGAGGGCTTTAAAGCTTTATTATATGTCATTGAGACTCATAAAAATATTATCTTATTTATTTTAAGTGGATATATGATACTGGACATGACAAAGGACTTATCCAAGATGAACAGATAACCGAAGTGATATTGTGATTATAGATTTTGATAGAATGGCTGCATCGAAGTAGGAGAGATAGGAAAAGAAGGAAGGGTGAAGGAAGGAGCCTAGATTCACCCTTGGTCACATTTGCCTGTGTTAGAGCATGCAGGGGTGGCAGCAGACAGCTGAATGGAACAATCAGAAGCAAAACTATCAGCAAGATAACATTTCAACAAGAGCTGAATTCATTGTGAAATACAGTGGCTCTTTGAGGATGGAGCTAGGATTTTTATCTTTCAGAGGAGTTTCCTCCTCCAGAAAGAATTTTCCATAGAATATGAGAGAGAATAACTGCTCTAGAAGGAAACACAGTGCCTAGTATCATGGCAGCATTTGGCAAACCATAGACACTTGAGAGGCAGGA
>NW_007106815.1:0-957 GCF_000164805.1 Carlito syrichta
CAGACAAATATCACTGATGAACACAGGCATGACAAAGTCTTTGCAAGAAACCAACAAGTTAAATTCAACACTACATTTCTGCATATTGCTAGAAATAGCAATTGAATTAGATTTTGGCCTTTTCTATATTCATTCGTAAAGGAGTATAAGTTTCTTAATTATATTCTCTACTTTTGCAATCATATAACCTTAATTTTTTAATAGACGAAGCATATTAAAATAATAATAAAATTGTCCTTTTTCTGCTTACAATATACAAAATTTCTGGCATTTAGGTGAAGGTAAATATTAACTTAATTATCAGGATATTATATATTAACCTCATTTTAGCATAATTGTATGTATTTCCAAAAAAAGTAGCTTGTTTTACCTCTTTTATCACAGTATATAAAGTCACATTAGGGTAAGCATTAACTTGGTTTTGATAAAAATTAGGTTTTCTACATGCAACCATGTTAATGTATGTCATTCATTTTTCATCATTTTCTGATGACACCCAAATATGTTTTTCAAACTTGTGGATGAACATTTGTATTGTTTTGAGTACTAGCTATGAAACTATGATGACATAAGCATTATAGTCCATGTTTTTTCATTTCATAGAGGATGATGTCTCTCAAATGTATTCCAAGATTGCAGTTCCTGTACGGTAGGCTCTTAGCACATGAACAGCTAACACCAAAGTGTTTCGCAAATGGAAGGTCTAACTTATACTTCTAACAGTATAAACATATGCAATGCCTCTTTTTTCATGATTTTTCCAACATTACACATTTTTCATTTTTAATAGGTTTTTTTATTTGATTGTTAGAGTCAGAGTCTACCTCTGTCACACAGACTAGTGCAACCTCGAACTGCTGGGCTCAGGAGACTCTTCCACCTCAGTCTTCTAAGTAGCTGGAACTACAGGCTCATGCCATCAAACCCGGCTAATTGTTTGGTTTTATTGTTGAGCTC
>NW_007106816.1:0-702 GCF_000164805.1 Carlito syrichta
CTGCCTTCCAGAAACGGGCCTCTGAGGGCAAGCTGGGCTGGCTGGTTCTGTCCAGGTAATGTAGATGGGTCTCCCGACTTGGAGACAGAATGGCAGGGACCACTCTGGGCATAAGGTGCGTCCTTTGGGTTACACAACCATTTTGGATGCCACACAATAATGATTTCGATCTCTGCCAGGCTGATGAGCATTTCTAAAAACAGTTACACATCTGAAGTCTCCTGTTTCAAAACAGTCCAGTCATTGAATGACCCTCCACTGGGGTAAGGAGCATCACTCTTGAATGGATGCTGTTGGGATTTTCTAGAACTCAGTCACTGCCTTCTTAATTGATTGAGATGGAATTCAGTACTCTTGGGGCTTTGAAGCCCGCAATGCAGTATCCTGTAGGACTGGGCGACTTACAGTTGATTTGGGAACATTTTCATCCCCCACAACAAACCCCATAACCATCCATGTTGTTCCCCGTTTTCCTTGTCCCCCCAGCCCCTGCCTTCTGCCTCTATGGATTGGCTTGTTCTGGGGATTTCATGTACTTAGAGGCACACGGGGGGAGGCCATCTGGGGCTGGCTTCTTTGACGTAGCATTGTGTTTTCTTGGTTTTTTGTTGAGTCGGAATCTCCCTCTGTTGTCCAGGCTGGAGGGCAAGAGCATGCTCATGGCCACCACATCCTCAACCTGATGGGCTCTGGCGATTCTTC
>NW_007106817.1:0-520 GCF_000164805.1 Carlito syrichta
AAATATATATATATATATATATATATATATATATATATATATATTAGCCGGACTCGGTGCCTCAGCCTGTAATACCGCGCCTTTGGGAGGCTGAGGTGAGTGGATTGCCTGAACCCGCGGGTTTGAGAGCCGCCTGGGCAGCGAGATCTCATCTCTACAATAAATCAAAAAATCAGCCGGGCGTGTTAGCGCGTGCCTGTAATTCCGGCTGCTTGGAAGGCTGGGGCGGAAGGATCGCTGGAGCCCAGCAGGTAGAGGCTGCGGTGGTCGGGAGCTGCCACTGCACTCCAGTCTGGGAGACAGAGTGAGACTCCAACTCAAAAAAAAAAAAACAAAACATATATATATTATACAAAGGAAAAGTGCGTTCAAGCCCAAAGGAACAAGCCAATATTTTCAAAATCCATTCAATCCCCATTATTCATGGATTCTGGGGGATGGGCATAAACATTACAATTTTTTTTTTGAGTTGGAGTCTCACTCTGTCTCCCAGACTGGAGTGCAGTGGCAGCTCCCGACC
>NW_007106818.1:0-735 GCF_000164805.1 Carlito syrichta
CCTTTGCAGTAACACGAAAATGTATAAAGAAAAAATATCTCGGAATTCGCTCGAGTCACAGATAATGCTTCCCCACAAGAAAGTGTGAATGTCACAGATCACTCATTGTGGAACAAGGGAGTTGAGCCTTCCCAAATGTGAAAGGTTGACAGTTCGCACGCGGAAGCAGTCACCCTCTGGAGCATAATATCAACGAAAGAGAACAAGTGAGAATCAGGAATCACAGCTTGCAACAGTGAATTACAGCACTCAATGTCAGTAAGTCACAGTGCAGCCCACTTCTCAGGCAGCATTTTCCCAGGGAGATTGACATTTCTAAGCAAGCACATCAAGGGCAGTCAGCTCTTTCTCGTCAATTCATATGGCACAGCAACGGCGTTTCCTACAACACAGAGATTTCAAATGGAGAAACATCTTAGAATTCACCAAGTGAATTCCCCAAGTACTGCATGCTTACTCTACTCTGGAGTTCCCGTTTCACACCGGGCGGCACCATTTAGTTGCACCTTCCAGTACGCGACCTATTGAAGTACTCTTAGGTCAAACAAATGCAATGTGCAGTGCATAATTGAAAAATGAGAAACTTTGAGCCTCATGTTTTGCAGCATGCACCAAGTTGGAATAACATTGACAGCCAATAAACGGTGCAGCACACATTTGAGACCCTGTTTCCCAAGGAAGATACACATTCCCCACAGCAAAACAGAGGCCATCTGCGCTGATTCAGCATGGCAC
>NW_007106819.1:0-1134 GCF_000164805.1 Carlito syrichta
ACCACTGCAGCCTCAACCTGCTTGGCACTGGCAATCCTTCCGCCTCAGCCTTCCAAGTAGCTGGAACTTTGGGCTCGAGCTACCCCACCCAACTCATTTATTTAAATTTTATTGTAGAGATGAGGTCTCACTAAGTTGCCCAGGCAGATCTCAAACCCGTGAGCTCAGGTAGTCAGCTCACCTCAGCCTCCCAAAGTGCTGGGATTACAGGCTGAGCCACCGAGCATGGGTACTTTTACTTTTCTTAAAACTTTGGAGCTTCCCATTTAATCATGGAAATAATGTTTCTAGAGTAATGCTGGGTGGCAGAAGGTTGTAAGCGGCTTTTGTTTGATACAGGCTTATGTGTGAATAATTCTTTTGTTTTCCATTTCCTTCCTTTAAAGGACAGCTGTAAGTGTATTTTTTTAAAAAGGATATATCTATATAGTGTGCCCCAGGAATGCAAAACTTTATATTTGGAGCTTGGTCTTTCAGGGTTTTGGTTGCATGAATTAAATATTTATTCAGCAACTTACTCTCTGTTGTAAATTGGCCAAAAGAAACCTGACTGCACACACAGAGTGTGTGTGGCTGGGTGTGTGTGTCATGGGGTGGACTGGGATGTGTTTTGGGTTTCACTTTATAAAGATTGTTTGACTGTAAGTGTAGTCATGTCTAAAAGCATTGGAGTAACTTCATTATGCTCAATCATAACATTTGTCAAAAGTGATCATCAGAGTTGGCCTGAAGGACCTTGCTCTATTACTTGTCTGAATTCTACGCAAGGATTTTAAACAATTGGACCTATTGCCCAATGAAAAAATGACAAAAGGCCTTTTTACTTTCAATGGAGTTAATGATAGCTGGAGTGGCCAGGCCCCTTTACATCCTCTCTTCATTTGATCGTGGGATAACTTATCATTTCTCACCTTATCTGTTATCCTGTTAATCACTAAATTTCTCTTTCTGTGGATGAATGATCATGTGACAAATATTCTGCAATGAACTGCCTCTGGGAGAGGAAACTTTGTTGTGGAGAATGTGTGATAATTAATCCAGTAAGTGTTAACCAAAGGTCAGATTGATGTTATCACTTACGTTTCCCATGGAGTGTAGACAATTACTCCTTGTTTGTTTGGCTATTAATCCAGA
>NW_007106820.1:0-714 GCF_000164805.1 Carlito syrichta
TGCACAGGGTCTTAGGGTAATCAATGTTCCTGTGTCTGTGCGTCCCTGAGCTCAGCACATGGTGCCTGCCGCTCAGCAAGTGATTACTGACTGACTCTGCGTCCACAGAAAGACCAAACAAGTCACTTTTTAGAGCGAGGCAGTGACCAGCATATTATTTTAGAAAAGCTAGTTTTTAAAAATGTATCTCAAAGGACGACAGTGTTTTCAAAGTCTAATTTAAACTTTTAAGTTCTTCACAGATGTTTGCTGGAATCATTGTCTAAAATAGAAATGGCACAATCTGCATTGTGCTTGGACTTCCTGGTTTCTTTGTTTCAGTTTTAAGAGTTGCTACAATTCCTTCTGCTTTGTGATACAGCTGAGGTCCCCATTGCCAAGGCAAGTGAGCACTGACTCTAATTGGTTGGTTCAGGTGAGCTCTGGTTGGTTGGTTCACATGAGCTCTGATTGGTTGGTCCAGGAGATCTTTGATTGGTATGTCCAGGTAATGATAATTGGTTGGTTTCTAAACCCACAGAAAAAAAAGTGCATTTGGGGGGAACTCAGAGTATTTTCAAACCCTAATCAGCAAATGACTTTTGGGTTCTGTTTAATGTTGAAATTGTATTTTATTTTATTTTATTTTTCGAGTTGGAGTCTCACTCTGGATTGCAGTGGCACCTCCAGGCCACCGCAGCCTCGACCTGCTGGGCTCCGGCAATCCTTCTACTC
>NW_007106821.1:0-1112 GCF_000164805.1 Carlito syrichta
CCACTTGCATCATGGGCACATAGATGTAGGGTAACCCCTTCTGGAGGGTGGTCCTGAATAGGGATTATGTGCGGGGCATTCCCTACTGAAATGGCCCACTTTCTCACAGTTAAAGCAGGTGCCTTGGGTTCCTCCATTAAAATTTTTGTGGGGAGGAGTGCCTTGTAAAGCTGCAGCTATAGCCATCCCTTGCATATAGGCAGGCCCAATATCAGCACACAAGCGAATATAATCTGTTTAATCCCCTTTTTTATGATAGGGATGAATGGCCACTTGGCAGGCAGAATTAGCATTTTCATAGGCCAGTTGTTTTACCAAGAGTCCCTACCTGTTCATCTACCGCTATTCGACTTACAACCTGCAACAATCTAGATGCAAAATCTTGGTGATGCTTATCAGGTCCCTGATGTATTTTTGAAAGCTGCTCTGTCTTAACTCCAGCTGACAGTAATCGACGCCATGCTCCCGATGTCGCTCCACTGATCTGACCATATGCAGCTTGGGGATATAAAATCTGCGCCTCTTGGGAGGAGTATTCTCCTTGGCTCACAAACATGTCTAGATTAATCCTATTCAGTTCATCTCCTCTATTTCTTTCAGCTTGCTCTTTGCATCTGTCCCAAAAATCGGTCTTCCATAACAAATATTCTCTGCCCGACAAACATGCCTTAGCAACCATATGCCAATTAGAGGGAGTCAAGGCCTCTTGTGAAATAGTTTCCAGTATAGCTAATGTAAATGGTGCTGTTGCTCCATATTGTGCCACAGGAGTTTTGAGGTCCTTCAGGGACTTAGGAGACAAAGTCTGATATTCGCATCTCCCTTCTCTGATCATCAAAGCCTGTAGTTTCTACTGAATAGGCATGAAATCCTTCTAAATCATCTCCCCACAGCAAGGCTGACTGAACAGTCTTCTGTAAAGGGGAGAGACACTTCCTAACATCGGGTGGCTGAGCTTGGATGGGAGCCAAGAAGGGGGAGGGTATGGATCCATGATTCACAAGCCAGGCTCTAGTGGGAGCCAATTGAGGGGCTGTTGAGACACAAGGGGTGTTCTTTGCCAACTCCAGGAGAGGTCTCCTCCTTAGAAATTGAGGAATGAGTCACCATAT
>NW_007106822.1:0-1338 GCF_000164805.1 Carlito syrichta
CTGACTAGAATGCAAAGGGTAACCAGCGGTCCTGACTTGCTGGGATGGAGGAGTTTGAGGGCTCAACTTTCAGTACCAAAATCTGAAAAATCCCCAACAAGCCAGAGTCTCCTGGTGCCCCTCATGACTGCTTTATCTCAGATGTCCATGTGATCTAGTGTAATGGGAGATGGAATGGGGCCTGGTTGTCCTACACCATAGCTGTTCACCTCACAGTCCATGATGGTCTGCACAGACATTGTCAATACAGTCCATGCCAGAAAGCAGTCCCAGGGAGGGATCAACCTTCCCACAAAGCCAAGTGCTGGCAGAGAGCTGGTAGACACACCCCTGGCTATCAGCACTCTACAGATAAATGAGCAGGACGCTATTGCTGGAACTCCATTTCCTACAGTGGCCTTGCCCCTCCCTAAGAAGGCATCCTGAAGTTCTCCAACTGGCAGAAGAGGGGCCCACCTGCCAGACAGACCAGCATTGCTTGGGAGAGTTGTGTCTATAACTTTTCTTCTCCACAGTGCTCCATGTTACAAGAGATGGGTCCCAGGAGACCGCACCTTTGGTACAAGGGGAGGCTGGACCACATGCCACATGGTATCAGGATGCATGAAGATGCTGCCTCCTGGGATGAGTCCAGTCCAGTCCACCCCACAGGCCCCAGAGAAAGGGCACACCCACCCTTAGAGAGTAGGTGGGATAACCCTGTTAAAGGCACATATGTGAAGAGGATAAAAGTCTGTGATCCACAATTGAAAACACACAACCCCTCTGTTTCTTGCTATATCACAGACACATCACTTACTTTGTCTTCCACATTGCCTCTGAGCTCATGGTCACCAATCTCTGAAGGGCACTTGACCTCCAGCTACTCAAAGGATAATGTGGGGAAGTTTGGCTGCCCTTTCCACTGCACTGGATTGGCTTCAAGTCAACAGAGAGAATTCGAGGCAAAGGCACAGGGTGTGTTGGAGAAAGAAGAGGTAAATAAGCATCTGGTTCATCAAGGGCTGAGGACATGCAATACTTGAAGAGGCCCAGCTCTATACACCTGACCAACAGTGCTATCATGGTTAATTGGAAGATGATGCCATCACAAAATTCCAGTAGTGTCAATGACGTGTCTTCTCAATAGAAATCCAATCTGATGATATATTTTTGAGATGTCCTACCCCTTTAAGATTGTTTATCACAGCTAAGAAATAACATAAAATAATTATAGCAAAAAAGCAAAATGACCTGGAAATGAACCTCAACTTGGTCATTTGGCTGCTGCGTGCCTGTAGAGGAGAATCTTAACAGCCTGTAATAATGTCTATCTTCTCATCTGCTAAACTGGCACTG
>NW_007106823.1:0-929 GCF_000164805.1 Carlito syrichta
GCGTGCCACTGCACTCCAGACTGGGCAACAGAGTAAGACTCTCACTCAAAAAAAAAAAAAGAACAATTCTTAAAACTAACCGTCTTGATGCTTCTCGGCAGGAAGAATGTTTCTTGAACCTGGAGGCTCCTACATCAAGAGTATGTGAGTATGACACGCCGTTTCCTCACATTTTTTAGCCATTCTGCATCCCAGATACATGGAAGTGTTACGATGTCCTTCGAAAGATGATCAACTATTGACCGTTTAGGTAGGTACACCCTGCATTTTGAGAGAGCTTATATGTGCCCCTGACATTAATAGACGATTAACCAAGGAGCAGCAGTCATTGTTGTGTTGTATTTTGGGAAAAGACAACTTTCAGAACAAAATGTGTACCTCAGAAAAAAATTCAAAGTTAAAGTCATATGCTTATGTGTAACAGAAACATTGTCAGGCATATACATGGTGTGATTTCTAGAAAACAGAAGCAGGCACAAGTTAACATTGAAAGATCGCCAGGTGAAGATGACCCTCTACCATGGTTTAGCTTGCAAATATGCTTTATGCCACTGTAAGATCAATTTCTACCTTTATTTCTGTATATATTTTTCAACTGTTTAAAGTGTACATAAATAGGGGTAATTTCTGTTATTTGAAAATAGCCCCTCGGGTACTATTAATTTGGGTTCCAGTTATTTATACAGTAATCCATAATATTCTGAAGTGTGCCTGGATATTATCTAAAAAGCAGATTCGCTAAGTATGAGATGTCCTTATTGTCTGTAAGTGAATATTTTTGCTGAAAAAAGTCCCCAGAGCCCAGCACCATGGCCATTTCCAGAACCTTTTTTGGCAAGTGAATGCTTTCTAAGTAATGGGTACTAAGTGATATTTATTCATCATATTTTCCAAGTCCTACTTATCAGCCCCTTCAGCAGTGTCACTCC
>NW_007106824.1:0-692 GCF_000164805.1 Carlito syrichta
GCGCTGGTGCTGTTTGACATGGAATAAAGGACTTGGCCCATGGGGGGGATATTAATTACATCCTGCCATACCATATGTAAGGCACCTGGTCAGGGCAGCCACGAGGTCCGTCCTGGAAAATAACATGCTTAACCTGTAAGACAAGACTTAGTGAGAAAGTGCCCTCTGGTGGCCATCCTACAGTGAAGGACGGCCATTCAGATGTGCAGAGGGTTTGGAACTTTTTCCTGCAGATGACTACACTTAGATTGTCAGCCCTTTATGATTAGTCATGAGAGTTAGGGGGGTAGTCAGCGTCTGTCCCATATTTTCCGTTCACACTAACACACTTGCAAGTACAACACACACAACTAAACTACCAACGAGAAAGTACGGTTTCCCACAGCCGTGCAGACAAAAGTGAAACTGAGCTGAGGGTAAGTCTGTGCCTCTTGGTGATCGACCTTCTTCACATATGAGGACGACCTCATCCTCCAGATGGGGGGGAGGGACATCTCCCAAGACCCCCGGTCAATGGCCCACCAGCACATCCACTTAAGCCAATGCCGACCCAGATACAGAGTGGAATTCCTACAGATAATACAGATGCTCGCTTACCGAAAACGAAGTGCACTTACCTGCTGGCACTGGGACCCTCTGGGCTGGGGGGCTGTCTCGGGGGGGGGTCTCTGAGATCCCAGACGAGCCCCCAA
>NW_007106825.1:0-1309 GCF_000164805.1 Carlito syrichta
TCATCTTCCTACTGCTTATTAATTTATTTAATGCCAATTAATATCCCCTTGATGTGTTATTTTTTCATTCTCAGCTGATACCGGGCTCAGTGACTCTGCCTGTAATCCCAGCAATTTGGGTGGCCAAAGCGACTGGATTGCCTCAGCCTGCGGGTTCAAGACCAGCCAGGGGCAAATTAGCGAGACCTGGTCTCTACAATAAAATTAAAAAATTAGCCAGGGGTGGTAGCGCACCTGTAGTTCTGGGTACTTTGAAGGCTGAGGCAGCAGGATCACCATCTCAGCAGGTTGACATTAGGGTGACCATGAGAGTGTCACTGCACTGCAGTCTGGGCTACCAAAAAAGACTCCAACTCAAAAAAATTAAATTGTCGGCTAGATAATGTCATGTCTTTACTTTTTAGATCCATCTCTTAAGGAAGATGCAGAACTGAATCTTATTTGACCCTAGTTAAAATTCATAGAAGAGAACTTCCCTCCCATCAGTGAACTCTCCAATCTTTCGAAGAAAGAGTTTCTTCTTTTCAAGGAGATAAATAAAGCATGTCGAGCAACTCTAAGCAGCACCCTGCCCAAGCACAGTGGTGGCTGCTCTGGGACTCCATTTTCTTTCCAAGTGACAAACCCAAGACCACACCAACTCACAGCACCTCCCTTTTTTGCACTGTAATTAAAGTGTTCCAGGAGAATGACTCCTGGTGGGTTTGTAAGCATTAATAACAGCCATGATATCTTTGGAAGCATCTTATAATGACACAGCTTATTGTTATGATGGCAATCATGAAGATTATTTAATGACATTTTAATTAGAGGCAAATAGGATTTCTGGGCTAATGTGGTTGACCTGTTCTTTATTACAAACATCAACCACTTCTTGACCCTCATCTGTAGGTAATCCATTGCCATTACAACACAGTTGCTGCGAGTTGGGTTTATGATAATGAAGGGTTGAAATTATAGAAGCAAAATATGGATAGCTGGAATGTAACATGGTGCAACCAGTAGGGAAAACTGCGAAAGAGTAAACACAAAATTTTCTACATGACCCAGAGTTTTAAAGCACCTCCACACAAAAATGTATGTGAAAATTCATCACAGCAATATTCATAATAGCTAAAATGTAGAAACAATTGAAATACCTATCAACTGAAAAATATTGGCAAAACAAAATGTGCATATCCATTCAGTGGACTGTTATTCAGCAATTAAAATATGAAAACATGTATCAGTATTTAGTAGGTTAGTACTGAATAAAGTATCAGTAAATGAAGAAAGTCAAAGAAAGACACAAGTTGTATAATTCCATTTC
>NW_007106826.1:0-888 GCF_000164805.1 Carlito syrichta
CATTGCTATGCCATGCCACTTTCAAAAGTCCCCATTATGAAATTTCACAATAAATGGTTCATTTTGGAGAAGCATGGGTGAATATTAACAGGTAATTGTGTGTTTTTTTAGTACTTCTACTGCATAGAAAGACATCTCTTCCATGGTTGTGACTGGAGAAAGGCTATTTCTGTTTAAAACATGATAGATTTTATCCAGTGACTTCTACCAATGTATTTTCAGAATTATGTTTCATTACTGTGAGATAATGTAGTTTGTTTGCTCTTTCTAATCTGCTGATGTAAATTTTCACTGAATTTTATCACTGATGAGCAGCTGTCTCTATGGTTTTAAAACTGCTAAATTATGAGTCAGCACAGCTCTGTGTCCTTGTTGCAAATTCAGTTTTCTCAAGTTTTTCATTTTTTATTGACCTAACTATAATTCTGAATAATAATATAATAAAAATTGAATATAAAAGAAAATGTTTTGAAGACACAGATACAAAACTTTGCTTTTTCCTTTTTAGATTGTGGAAGCAAAAATTGAATATGGGGAACAATAACTGTATTCTTCTAAGGTCACAAGTAGAAAATAACTTATTTCATGAGCTGACCCTTGTACAACACAGGAGAGCCTGCAATTTTTTAGAGCACCTCACTTGATTTTTTTAAAGAATACATTTTGTTGTTAGCTATAGATAAATTACATAAAATTTAATGCATGCATTTTCTTTTTTCTTTTGAGCTGGAGTCTCACTTCATCACACAGTGGCACACTCATGGCCACCCCAACGTGGACTTGCTGGACTCTAGTGATGATTCTGCCTCAGTCTTCCAAGTAGCTGGAGCTACAGGCACTATGATACCGCACCCAGCTAATTTTATATTTACTGTAGAGATGAGGTCT
>NW_007106827.1:0-688 GCF_000164805.1 Carlito syrichta
AAGGGCCCTCAGCAGCTTTTCCTAACCCCACCCCAACCTCATCCTTTTTAGTCAAAATCTATTCCTCCTGCTTGAGGGAAAAAAGCACTTTTGTGGAACTCGGGGCAAGATAACATTAACAGGCAAGTGTTCTAGAATGCCAGGTACTGTGCTAAGAGTTTTATTTGTAATTTTTTTTTGAGTTGGAGTCTCACTCTGTTGTCCAGACTGGAGTGCAGTGGTCACTCCCCGTCACTGCAGCCTCGACCTGCTGGGCTCTGGCGATCCTTTAGCCTCAGGCTTCCAAGTAGCTGGAATTACAAGCATGCGCAAGTAGCTGGAATTACAGGCATATGCCTGGCTGATCTTTTGATTTATTGTAGAGATGAGGTCTCGCTGCCCAGGTGGGTCTTGAACCCACGGGCTCAGGCAATCCATTCACTTCAGCCTCCCAAAGGCGGGGGCTAGGAGTTTTATAAGTTCTATTTTTTTTTTTTTTTTAGTTGGAGTCTCACTCTGTCGCCCAGACTGGAGTGTAGTGGCTGCTCCTGGCCACCGCAGCCTCGACCTGCTGGGCTCCGGTGATCCTCTGCCTCAGCCTTCCAAGTAACTGGAACTACAGGTGCGTGCTACCACACCTGGCTAATTTTTTTATTTATTGTACAGATGATGTCTCACCAAGTTGCCCAGGCAGGTCTCGAACTCGTGG
>NW_007106828.1:0-1085 GCF_000164805.1 Carlito syrichta
CCTTAATGTGCTTACCAAGATATTTTGAATTCTCAAACTTCAAAATGAATATCTAGAAAAATACTGCTTTAATTTCTAGCAGCATTGTTTGGCAAATACAGAGAAGGAATATATATGTATGGTTATGCTGGCACTGTACTAATCTCTTTAAATGATTTTGGAAACCTAATTTTTTGCAACTGTTCTGCAGACTTGAACATCATCACCATCCTAAATTTACAGGTACAGATGAAAAGTCTTAGATGAGTAAAACAACTTGTCCAAAGTCAACCTAGTTAGTGGAAAAGCTGGCATAAGAGGCCATACAGGCATCACTGCATTTTCTAAATATTTGTTTCACAATAATTCACCCTTAACTTACCTAGCTTAAAATGATTGGTCAGAGCTGGGCTCGGTGGCTCAGCCTGTAATCCCAGCATTTTGGGAGGCTGAGGTGAGTGGATTTCCTGAGCCCGGGGGTTTGAGACCCGCCTGGGCAACTTGGTGAGACCTCATCTCTACAATAAATCAAAAATTAGCCGGGCGTGGTAGCACACGCCTGTGGTTCCAGCTACTTGGAAGGCTGAGGCGGATGGATCGCCGGAGTTGAGCAGGTCGAGGCTGTGGTGGCCAGGAGCTGCCACTGCACTCCAGTCTGGGCGACAGAGTGAGACTCCAACTAAAAAAAAAAAAAGATTGGTCAGTTTCATTTGCCTTCTAAGGATAATTCAGGAACTGGAACATAGGGCATTGTCAGTGTTAGGTTTGGGGCTCCCAGACAAGAATATGTAGTACTTGATATTATTCAGCATCAATTTTTAGTTAGATGCACACATTTATCTTAAATTAATTTTATTACATTTATTCAGCTATTTTAATGATAGCTATACTGTAAAGGTACTATTGATGAAAAACCCATATATACAGCAAGTAGATTTTAACAGCCAAATGTTTTTGTTTTGCTGGAGCCTATCATTCTATCAAATACATGAATATGAAGTTTCCAAGAAAATAGATACTGTATTCCCATGGTAAAGAAGAATTTATCTTAAAAATAACCAAAGAAAAATGAGATACATGACAGTAATCAAACATTTAAAAACACG
>NW_007106829.1:0-428 GCF_000164805.1 Carlito syrichta
TGTAAACTAATGCAACCTCTGTGGAAAGTTGTGTGGTGATTCCTAAAAGCTCTAAAAATCAACCTTCCATAAGATCCCGCAATCCCCCTACTGGGAATATACCCTGAATAACTCAAATCATTCTATAAAAAAGATACCTGCACACGTATGTTTATCGCAATGTTGTTCACAATAGCAAGAACCTGGAAGCAACCATGCTGCCCATCAAAAGAGGACTGGATTTATAAAATGTGGTACATATACATGATGGAATACTACGCAGTCATAAAAAAGAACAAAATCATGAATTTTGCAGCAACCTGGATGGAACTAGAGTCTATAATACTGAGTGACCTCTCACAGAAACAAAGATCCGAGTATCACATGTTCTCACTCATGTAATGGACCTTGAACATCCAATGTAATAGTATAAGAAAATGACTGACAAT
>NW_007106830.1:0-347 GCF_000164805.1 Carlito syrichta
AAGAGAGTGAAAGAGGTGACTGCAGGAGAGACCTGATTACAGGAAAAATTAAAGCGCCTATCACAAGAGGGCAGTATTTTGTTGTTGTTGTTTGATTTTTACTTTTGTTTTTTAAATTTTCAATTTCTAATTCTAAAAAAAGTTAACGGTTTTCTTGTTAGTTCATCTATTTTAAAAATATTCTTCTGTTGTGCATAAATGTGTTATGGAGGGTTCAATCTGCATCTTCCCCCCAAAACGTTTCGTTACTTTTCCATTTCTTTTTCTAGTTCTTTCTTCTTTTATTTGGTCATTTTTTATTTATGTGTATGGAATGATTGAGCGTTTATCTGTTGATTTTGGTGTGG
>NW_007106831.1:0-786 GCF_000164805.1 Carlito syrichta
ATCTACACGGCCTTGTATTAAATGATATAAAGGCCCTGTCCACTCAGCCCCTCCCCCAAAAAGTAAACACCAGTCTACCTGGAAGGCAAATCCCCAGCCAAAAGAAGGGCACTTTATCAAACTTAATGATATCATCAAGATCACCCCCATACCCTATTAAAAAGAGGGCAAACGACATGAACAGACATCTCTCAAAAGAAGATCTACAGATGGCCAACAAACATGAAAAAGTGTTCAACATCACTCATCACCAGGGATATGCAAATTAAAACCACAATGAAATACCACCTCACATCAGTCAGAATGGCCATGATTAAAAACTCAAAAAATAGATGCCGACATGGATGCGGAGAAAAGGGAATACTAACACTGTTGGTGGAAGCGTAAGTTTGGACAACCTCTATGGAACGTGATATGAAGCTTCTCAAGGAATTAAAAGTAGATCTACCATAAGATCCCACTACTAGGTATCAACCCAATGGGACAAAGGTTGTAACATAACAAAGACACCTATGCGCACGTGTTCACTGCAGCACAATTCACCGTTGCAAAGATGTAAAAACGACTGACATACCCATCAACTATTAAGTGGATAATGAATATGTGGTGTATATGTACACCATGGAATACTATATAGCCATGAAAAAGAATGAAATTGCGTCCTTTGCAGCAACATGGATGGAGCTGAAGACCATCATCCTAAGTAAACTGACTCAGAACAGAAAGCCAAACACGTGGGAGCTAAATAGTCACAAGGATGGAAATAACAGGCACTGCAGACACTAA
>NW_007106832.1:0-1065 GCF_000164805.1 Carlito syrichta
CTGCTAGCCTCAATTGCAAAGAATTAATTTATCTAATTATTATGTTTTCATACTGTTTTAGTTATTTGGTGAATAGTTTCTATGAATAATACTGCCCTTGTTCATTTTCATGTATGCCATAAAAATTAGATCTGGAAATCTCAAAAACACTTCGAGAATATTTATATGAATATCTAGGCAGTGGATGGAAAGATGATTTTAGTTTTTGAATAAAAATCGTGAAGCAGACAAGATATTGGTGTTATTTTTTAGAGTAATTAAATTTATTTGCTTTAATAGAGATTTGCCTACTAAACAAATACCAAGTAAAAGAGTCTCTTACTTTTTTATAGTCTGCAGAAAAAATATATCAGAAAATATATTTTTTGACCTGTTGCTTCTAAAAAATTTAATTTTCATTTAAAATTATGTCTGCTGAGTATGTATAATGATAAATGCTTATATATAATATATATATAACATTTTGTATGTTTTTAATTTTAAATATTTGGGATAAAATTCCAGGTTAGGCATGCAAATATTCATTATGGAGGTACACTTGTTGATGAGGTATGCCCCCCCCGGCAGTTTCCCATTATTGCTAATCCCTTTCTTATAGTATTGTAACAGCTGTTCAAGGTCCGCTAATGAGTAAGAACATGTGATTACTATATACAACTTTTACTGACAATAGAAGTGAGCATATACAATAAAGCTTATGTCTTAACTTTCTATTAAAGGCCTACTAAAAACTTTACTTTTTTCAGTGCTTACAGAAATTCAGCATGCTTAAACCAAGGTATATGAGGTGTATTTCAAAATATAAAGGAAAATATTTTTACTGTCTAGGGCTTTGATGTTTACATATGTCCATTCATTTTGGGCATGCACATTTTATTTTGAAAATTCTAAGATGGGCCAGGCTCAGTGACTCAATACCAGTCTGTAATACCAGCATTTTGGGAGGCCAAAGCGAGTAGATTGCCTGAGCCTGCGGGTTCGAGACCAGCCTGGGCAACTTGGTGAGACGTCGTATTTACAATAAATGAAAAAAATTAGTTGGACGTCGTCGTGCACACCTGTAGT
>NW_007106833.1:0-1477 GCF_000164805.1 Carlito syrichta
CAATGCAAACATTAGTGTATGAAAGCAAAATATGGAGAGGCGATAATTTTGAATGAACAAGAGTACTGAAATTTGAGAATTGTCCATATTGGTAAACAATAAACACTTTAGAGATATCTAAATAGTTTGATAAAATAGAATTTATTTGAATACAATATTTTACTTCACTTAGGAGAAATGAGAATTTTTGCTGAAATAAAAGAAGTAAAAATTGTTTTGGTCTTCTTTCTAATAAGCTATATATAGGTAAATATCTACATCTGCATCTATTTATCTGTCTATCCATCTATCTCTATTTCTCTCTTTCAGATATAGATATAGATACAGATCTAAGTGAGTTCTCTTGTTTTAATATATGAATTTTAATGCATGAATTAGCAATTTCGTTTGCATACATCGATTAATTTTTGTATAAAAATACAAAAGTAAGAAAGATAGCTAAGACAAACATCAAGACAAAATGCAGAATAGCAATTTTTTGAAGTCAAGATTATAATCAGACCTGTCTCCTCCAATGTTTTCACTTCATCTGGAAAATGTCAGTGGCTGTTCATTTAAGCATGTTTGTATCTGATGACAACACGGCAGTTCAGAGCCCTGTGTTACCCATTTTGGCAGGACCGTGTTTCTTTTATGCCTGTATTTGTAAATTAGCAGTTTTTGAAAACATTATGAAGGTTTATCAAAACTTAGAAGTTGCTGTCTCTATCTCGTGAAATAGAAAAAGCCAGACTCCAAAGATTAGAAGTTCTCTTTTGCCTGCTGCATAGGGAAAACCAATTTTTAGCAGTTTTCCAAAGAAAAACCTTGTGACTTAAAAGCCATTTTTTCCCTCTTCTTCACATATTACCAAATCAAAGAATTTCAAGTCATCTACCACAGGAATTGTATGACTGTTTTGTTTTTGTTTTTGTTTTTTTTGAGTTGGAGTCTCACTCTGTCACCCAGACTGGAGTGCAGTGGCCGCTCCCGGCCACCGCAGCCTCGACCTGCTGGGCTCCGGCAATCCTTCCGCCTCAGCCTTCCAAGTAGCCAGAATCACAGGCATGGCTACCACGCCCGGGTGATTTTTTGATTTATTGTAGAGATGAGGTCTCGCTGCCCAGGCGGGTCTTGAACCCGCGGGCTCAGGCAATCCACTCACCTCAGCCTCCCAAGGGCGCAGGATAACAGGCTGAGCCACAGAACCCAGCTTGCTTTGGTTTTTAAAATAAATTCTGGAACAAAATTGTGGTGTAGAATAAATATAGATAAGTATAATTTTTAAGCTACAGCTGTATGACAAGGTCATTTTCACCAAATCAAAGATGTACTAAATTGCTGCTTTTTAAAGTCAGCTTGTTCTTACAGGTAATGGCCATCTCAACAAGGAACCTGAAGAGCAGTTTGAGATCCTGAGGACAGTCATGGAACTCTTTCTTAGAGAAACGCACCTGCATTCAACATTATGTGTTTCAATTTCAAGACAGCTCTAGGA
>NW_007106834.1:0-796 GCF_000164805.1 Carlito syrichta
CACCACTTACCACTGGGGAGAGGAGAACCTATTCAGTAAATGGTGCTGGAAAAACTGGCTGACCACATACAGAAGATTGAAACAGGATCCCTATCTATCCCCATACACAAAAATTAACTCTAAATGAATCAGGGACGTAAATGTAAAACCTCAAACCATAAGAACCCTAGAAAATGAAGGACATACCCTCATGGAAATTGGAACTGGCATCCAATTCCTGAACAAAACCTGAAACCCACAGGCCATAAGAGAAAAGATAGACAAGTGGGACCTCATTAAACTGACAAGCTTCTGCAAAGTCAAAGAAACTATCAAGAGAGTAGGGAGACAGCCTACAGACTGAGAAAATAGTATTTACCAACTCCAGGTCTGACAAAGGCTTAACATCTTGGATCTACAAGGAACTCAAGTGTGCTGAAAAGAAAAAAAAAAAAAACTCCATTATAAAGTGGGCAAAAGATACGAACAGACAGTTTGCAAAGGAAGACATCCGAGCAGCCAACAGACACATGAAGAAATGTTCAACCTCACCAATCATCAGGGAGATGCAAATCAAAACCACATTGAGATACCTCCTAACTCCAGTCAGAGTGGCAATTATCAATAACTCAAAAAATAACAGTTGCTGGAGAGGGTGTGGTGAAAAAGGGAACACTTCTACACTGTTGGTGGGAGTGCAAACAAGTGCAACCTCTTTGGAAAACAATATGGCTATTCCTAAAGGCTCTAAGTATTGACCTCTCATATGATGCTGCAATCCCCCTACTGGGAATATATCCTGAAAAACTCAAATCAC
>NW_007106835.1:0-910 GCF_000164805.1 Carlito syrichta
CCTTTGGTCCCAGCCACCCCCTTGAGAAGAGACCTATTAAGCCATATGGAAACTTGAATGGACTATCCAAGTACACGTGAGGGTGGTGACTTGTTGCAGCTAGAAGGGCTGCCACCAGGGAGTAAATGGACATAGCCCCAATTGCTTAAGGGGCCAGGGGCTGGCCCCTCCAGAAGTTTCCCGACAGGGGATTTCTGTTTGCATCCATCCTGGAATGGCATTCATTCCCCAGTGAATACCTCACTTGCATCATGGGCACATAGATGTAGGGTAACCCCTTCTGGAGGGTGGTCCTGAATAGGGATTATGTGCGGGGCATTCCCTACTGAAATGGCCCACTTTCTCACAGTTAAAGCAGGTGCCTTGGGTTCCTCCATTAAAATTTTTGTGGGGAGGAGTGCCTTGTAAAGCTGCAGCTATAGCCATCCCTTGCATATAGGCAGGCCCAATATCAGCACACAAGCGAATATAATCTGTTTAATCCCCTTTTTTATGATAGGGATGAATGGCCACTTGGCAGGCAGAATTAGCATTTTCATAGGCCAGTTGTTTTACCAAGAGTCCCTACCTGTTCATCTACCGCTATTCGACTTACAACCTGCAACAATCTAGATGCAAAATCTTGGTGATGCTTATCAGGTCCCTGATGTATTTTTGAAAGCTGCTCTGTCTTAACTCCAGCTGACAGTAATCGACGCCATGCTCCCGATGTCGCTCCACTGATCTGACCATATGCAGCTTGGGGATATAAAATCTGCGCCTCTTGGGAGGAGTATTCTCCTTGGCCCACAAACATGTCTAGATTAATCCTATTCAGTTCATCTCCTCTATTTCTTTCAGCTTGCTCTTTGCATCTGTCCCAAAAATCGGTCTTCCATAACAAATATTCTCTGCCCGACAAACATGCCTT
>NW_007106836.1:0-900 GCF_000164805.1 Carlito syrichta
AATGCATCAATATTGCTTCATGTGTCATTAGTTCATTCATTTTTATTGGTGAGGTATCTGTTTGTGTCGTGTAAATATACCACAGTTTTTGATTATTCTTTTTACTATTGGCAAACATTTGAGTTGATTACAATTTGAGGCTGCCATGAGTAAATGGTATGAACATTCTATAAAAGTTTTGTGAACATAGGCTTTTAAATCTTTTTGCTCAATGTAAAAAGTGGAATGTGTAAGTCATCGGATCAGTATATATTTATGCAGTATATGAATTGGGTAGTCCTTATGTATGTCAAATCATTCATTCAGGAAATGTTTATTGAGCTGCTGCTATCCAACCAGAAAAAGCCATAATGACACAATCCCAACCAAAGCAAGTGAAATTCTTATTCTTGTAGAGTTTACAATTTTGTGGGAACGACGATCAATTTTTTAAATGCACTGTTAAACAAATTTTAAATAGTGGATGGAAGAGATTTATTTGGGGGCTTAAAACAAAAAGAAAGAGACTTTGTCTTTTTCCCTTTCAATTGCTCTCAGTACTGTTATGATTTGTATCTGCTTCCTTCTCTCCACTCCCATCTCCCTCTCACATGCACACTTACTGGCAGCTGAGAATAGGGAGAAATTTTCAAGGGAATGAACAACTGCCTAACTCATAAATATTTGCCAAGATTGCTTTAAAAAATTACTTCCATAAATGATAACGTGAGAATAGATTCTCTGCCAAATTACCAGTTCTTCAACCACAGCCTGGACTCTGTCAGATTTGCTATGGTTTATTCATCACTCAGTTAACATCTGGCCAGACTCAATTGTTCCAGTTAACTTGAACACAACAACCCAAGTCATAAAACTTCCATTCTTTTCCCTCTGCAATAGTTTTGAGATGGTATGAGTGAC
>NW_007106837.1:0-675 GCF_000164805.1 Carlito syrichta
CCTGCTGTTTTAAATTGGCCAAAAGAAACCTGACTGCACACAGCAAGGGTGTGTGGGTGTGTGTGTGGGTAGGGGAGGTGAACCACAATGTGTTTTAGGGTTGACTTTGTAAAGATTATTTGACTGTAAGTGTAGTCATTTTTAAAAGCATTGGAGTAACTACATTATGCTCAAGCAGAACATTTGTCAAAAGTGATCATCAGAGTTTGCCTAAAGGGCCTTGCTCTGGTATGTGTCTGAATTCTAGGAAAGGGTTTTAGATAATTGGCCCTATTGCCCAGTGAAGAAGTGACAAAAAGCCTTTTTAACTGCAATGGAGTTATCGATAGCTGGAGTGGCCAGGCCCTTTACATCTCTTCATTTCATAGTGGAAAAAGTTATCTGTGATCCTGTTAATCATGAAATTTCTCTTTCTGTGGATGAATGAGCATGTGATAGAGATTCCCCGATGAACTCCTTCTGGGAGAGGACTCTTTGTTGTGGAGAATGAGTGAGAAGTAAGCAGTAAGTGTTAAGGAAAAGTCAGATTGATGTTATAACAGGTTTTGCTAGAGTGGAGTACATTACTTCTTGTTTTGCTCAGCTATTAATCCAGAATTGTGTGGGGGTGTGCAAGTCTTCTGAAATGCATTATTCAGGTTCCTTTGAGTGACAATCAAGTACTATTATAGAGTT
>NW_007106838.1:0-956 GCF_000164805.1 Carlito syrichta
TGCCCACATATGTACACCATAAAGCCTGTTTTAGTCATAAAGCCTCAGCTATGTCATCTGACAGAAGTCGTCAACCTGTGGGTTGGGAAGTGAGAAACCAGTGAACACCCCACACAGGTATTCTGCACATTGCACGGTTCATTCTAGGCACAGCTTGACTACTCCTTCCTAATGAAATGAAGGACTAAGGTAACCTTACAGTGATAATTCATTTTGATGCATCTATTGTCTTTCTGTGATCTTCAAAGTTACCAAAGTATTAACTGCCCTAAAGATGTTTTGCTGCTCGGTCACACCTTTCTCTCTGGACTTAGAAAGGGACTACAGGTAATAAAGAAAACAGCTGAGGCTGAAATCTACAACAATATTTGCCACAAGAACACCAACTCCCCAGCCATTTTAAGCTTTTCCTTCCCAGGACAACATTTACACCTCCTCTTTATGCCTCATCACTTTGTGTTTGGAACAATTCTGGAACTATTCATGAATGACTTCACATCATAACATACAAAGAGTACCCAGACAGGGTTGGACACAGTATCCCTCAAAACCTGTGGTACAGACCTGGAGGCACAGAAATGCAAGGAGGCTTCCTGGTAGAACATCCACAAGTTCCCTAGGAGGACCTACAACTGAACACCGAGAGATGGACAAGTACCCTGAGAGATTGCAAATTCAGCCACACCTCTCCCCCCAGGTCACACTCAATACCCACAAAACCAAACACTCTGTGCCCTCTTTACCATCCCCATGAAGAGTCAGTTAAGGGCTTCTTCTCACATTCCTAATGTGATGAAAGGTGCCACCATTCATTCTACACTCAAGTTGACACCACCTGTTATCCTTCAACATGGCAGTTTCCTTCATGTGCCACATCAACTCCTCAATGTGTCCATTTTACCCCTAGGCATCTCTCCATGCTGCTTAATCCTTCCAATCACTATCAGGAACCCCTA
>NW_007106839.1:0-1286 GCF_000164805.1 Carlito syrichta
GGCCTCACCACACAGGAAGGGCTGAGTGGAATGCTGTGGCTTCTGCCCAGGGTGGGGAGTCGAGCACACCCTTAGGGTCGGAGGTTGTTTTTGGACTTTGAGGGAAAAGTGGAGCATCTTGACCCCGGGCATGGAGGAATTGTGGGGCACAAGGGATGAGCTGCTGGTTTCAGCTGTCCTGGGAGACCCCAGGCTGAGAGACTTGAGGGGGATGGAAAATGTGGGGGAAGGGCAGTGTAGCTGGTGGGGACGAACATGTCATTCCCGTGTCCTGACTTGGGATACACTTCCTGTGGTGAAACACAAGTTCCTGCCGGCGCCTCCTCCCACCTAATGCCCAACTACTGCCTGGGCTGTGTTCCTAGGTTTGAGAGATCCAAGTGTCAGGATTTGGGCTCTGGGAGTGCAACTTTGAAGATTTGAAATCAATGTGATGAATCCTGTATCCAAGTCAGGGAAACTACTTTCATGCTAGCAGCAAATAACTAGGCTTCCTTTTGATTGTTGAACAAATTACTGGCAGCTGAGAAAGAAGAGCCATACAAAGTCATCTTACAGCTGACTCGTTCTGCAAAGTTCGGAGAAAGTAAGTGGTGAAAACTGTCTGGCAAGGAATGTGAAGGGTTCAGGAAGTTAAAAAAGGCTACCACCATCTGCTGCCTATTGTTATTACAATACATAGAGTAGTACCTGGATTTTACGCAAAATCAGGGAGAGAAAACGGAAACCTGGTAGGATAAAGCCACAGTCATACTGAAAATGTGAGCACACAAGCAGACACACACTCATACGCTATGTAAATTTTTTGTTTCTTTTCAGGGAAATTAGAGTGTGGACTTCCCAGCTAAGTGCCCTTCTCCTGAATACCAAGGGAGTTGACCACTAGCTCAATAACTTCCAGGTGATTTTTTTTTTTTTTTTGAGTTGGAGTCTCACTCTGTTGCCCAGACTAGAGTGCAGTGGCAGCTCCCGGCCACCGCAGCCTCGACCTGCTGGGCTCCGGCGATCCTTCCACCTCAGCCTTCCAAGTAGCCGGAATTACAGGCATGGGCTACCACGCCCAGCTGATTTTTTGATTTATTGTAGAGATGAGGTCTCGCCTGCCCAGGCGGGTCTCAAACCCGCGGGCTCAGGCAATCCACTGACCTCAGCATCCTAAAGAAGCGGGATTACAGGCTGAGCCACCAAGCCCAGCTTCCAGGTGATTTTTGTTCCCCCTCATTCTATTTTGTGTTTAAAGCAGAAGCAAATACCCCATTTGTATCAAATTATGTATGACAGTGTGG
>NW_007106840.1:0-753 GCF_000164805.1 Carlito syrichta
ACCAAGATGTCCTTCAGTAGGTGAACTGATAAAAAACCATGGTCCAACAAAGTAATGAAATATCATTACGCAGCACTAAAAAGGTGTGCGTTATCAAGCCACAAAGACAGAGGAAGTATGGATATATATTATGAAGTAAAATAAACTAATGTGAAAAGGCAACAAACTGTATAATTCCAACAATATAGCCTCTGGAAAAAGGCAAAATTGTGAAAACAGTAAAATGCATAAATAAATTTAGTGTTCACCAGGGATTAGATGTCACACCAAAGTCATGATCTATTAAAAGAAGAAGAGGGAGAGGAGGAAAGAATAGGCAGAGCAATGAGGATTTGCAAGAGGTGAAACTTCTTTTTTTTTTTTTTTTTGAGTTGGGGTCTCACTCTCTCACCCAGACTAGAGTGCAGTGGCCACTCCCAGCCACCGCAGCCTCAAACTGTTGGGCTCCGGCGATCCTTCCACCTCAGCCTTCCAAGTAGCCAGAATTACAGGCATGCACTATCATGCCTGGGTGATTTTTTGATTTATTGTAGAGATGAGGTCTCGCTGCCCAGGTGGGTCTCGAACTCACGGGATCAGGCAATCCACTCATCTCAGCCTCCCAAAGGTGCAGGATTACAGACTGAGCCACTGAGCCTGGCGAAACTTCACTGTATGCTACGACCATAAACTTAACAGTCTGTGGTTAAAATATCTGACATCTACATTCTTTAAGAACAAGTGACCATGTAAACACATTGCTGGAGCCTCAAG
>NW_007106841.1:0-516 GCF_000164805.1 Carlito syrichta
CGATCCAGGCAGGCTGCAGACCCTGAGACCACCAGGCTGGTTCAGGAGCTGAAGGCCCATTCCCTCCTCCTTTCCTTGTTGTTTAGCATTACACACTGGTAGGGATTTTAATGATCTAAGCATGAAGTTCTGAGAATATGACAGGCATGGCTGACTCTAGGGATCCAATGTTCCCGTTTCTCACAGACTGTGGTTTCGGCTTTAAACTTAACACAGTTCAAACTCAGATCACATTTGGGAGCCTTATACATGATACAAGCTTCTTTATAAGATTTAAAAATTTATTTGTAGAATTAGTATATACATTTAGAGAGTTGCTTCCAGCTTTAGATGGTTATCTAAGGTTACCAGAAATGGCCCAGCATGAACTTTGGGCTGGGTCACATCCCTAAGTGCCCAGCGCCCATTTTGGGCTGGGCTGCATTCTTTTAATATGGTTTTTTAGTTACAATTAGTGTAAGTTTTTTCTCGATGACAGAAACTGAATTCATAGAAAATATTTTAGAATAAGTCATG
>NW_007106842.1:0-1534 GCF_000164805.1 Carlito syrichta
CCTGATGCAAGGATGTATATTCTGTGGTTGTTTAGTGAATTGTTCTGTACATGTCTATTTAATATAGTTGGGTTTTTAAAAATCATGTAATATCTCAGAGGAGTTATCCAGACCCCTTGTATCTGCAAGGCCATCTGTCTAGCAAGATTTGGGAAGTTTACTTAGTTGGTATCTTGCAGGGTTTGCTCCAGCGTGTTCTCAGTTTCTCTTTCTCTTTCATGGATGCCAATCCACTGTAGATTTGGTCTCAGTACATAATCCCAGCCTTCTTGTAGGCTTCTTTCTTTCTTCTTCATTCTTTTCCCTTCATATTTGCCATACTGAGTTAATTCATTAACTTGATCTTCCATGTCTGGGCACGATGGCTCACATCTGTAATCCCAGTATTTTGGGAGGTAAAATCAGGAAGATGACTGGAGCCTAGGAGTTTGAAACCAGCTTGGGCAACATAATGAGAACTCATTTTTACCAAAAACAAAAGGCTGAGTGTGGTGGAGTGCACCTGTAGTATGTTACTCAGGAGTATGAGATGAGAGGAGAATCACTTGAGTCCAGGTCAAGGCATCAGTGAGCCAGGAGTGCACCCCTGCACTCTAGCCTAGGTGAAAGAGTGAGACCCTGTTTTAAAAAGCAAACAAAAAATCATTTGATTTTCAAGTACTGAGATTCTTTCTTCCATCTGGTCAAATCTGTTGTTAAAGGTTTGTTGTTGCATTTTGAAATTCCAGGAATGAATTCATTTCCAATAGTTCAGTGTGGTTCTTAGAATGTCTTTCTATTGTGTACTGTTTTCATGACCTGGAAGAAGGGTGCGTCCACATTCTCATGGATTTTAGTGAATGTCTTTGCCATCCATAGTCTGAATTTTATGTCTGTCATCAGGATCAGGTCATTTTGGAAGGGTCCTATTGCTTGGAATCTGGGAAGCCCTTTTTTAGGTGTTAACTCATTAAGTCTTTGGGATTTCCCATATTTGTTTCACTTTTTTTGTTATCCTTGAAGACAGATTCTTCTGTTTTCATTTTTTGTTTTGTTATTGTTTATTAGATAAAGTTACTTCTGTTGGGGTGGGAGTTTTCATTGTTTTTATACTTGACCTTCCTCCTCTGGTCCACATTTGGGAAAGGCAATGATGGCAGGAAGAGTAGTAAGCTGAGGAGAAACCATATGACACTGCTTCAATAATGCAGTCTGGAAGGGACAGAGCAGGGCTCTTTCTCTAGTTCAGAATTTGTTCCCTCCTTCTGGTACTGGTACTAGGGGCCTTGGCTCTCCGTGAGCTCTGGTGACCTCCTCCTTAACCTTTGTTCCTCATCAGCAGAATTGGCAAGCAACCTGGCTCTACTATGACACAGGTGCTCTTGGAGAAATGGAGTGGTTTTCTTTCATCTTGGTGGAACTGCCCCTTTCACTTATGTGTGGAAGCAAAGCAGTCTCATTAGTTGAGAGTTGGTATTCTCCCCTCAGTCCTCAGATGAGCAGCGCCACCACCACCACATTGCACAGAGGTGCTCTGCCTCCTAGTTCAATCCTG
>NW_007106843.1:0-928 GCF_000164805.1 Carlito syrichta
GCCCAACTGTGTGGGTCTGACATTCAGAGCATTGCTGGGAAAGAGGGGTTTGTGTCAGCCCCAGACTCACCACTGATCTCTTTGGAGTTCTTTATCCTCCCTTCTGGCCACACGCTTTGTCCCACAGCTGGATCAGGGCAGGGGATAGGGCGCCTGGAACTCAGCACTCATCAGGTTTCTCTGAAGTTTGTGTTCTCAGGATATTGCCTTTGGGCCACGATCAAGCCCTGAGTAGTTGATCCATCAATCACCAGAGATCAGATCTGTGGGCCCTGCACTTTCCTGCTCCGCCTTCAATATGGTGGTGGGGTGCCTCTTTTGTCCTCTTCTGTGGAAACTTGCCTCTGGACTCTGTACACAGTCCTCTCCAGCACCCTGCCAGGTGCTAAAGTGATGAGGCAAAGCCTTGAGCAGTTTCTCTCCTGCTTTAATGGTGTGGGAGCCCCTGGGGCAATAGTGCCTCCCTGCTGCTTTTTTAAAGGAAAACTTCTGTCTGTTTTCTTTAATAAAAAAAAATGGTGCTCCACTTCTGCAAGCCAGCAAGAGCCAGGGACAAAGTGAGAAGCTGCAGCACCTGCTGTTGCACCAGGAGCCTGGCCACCCGCTCACGAGCCACACTTAGCTTCTCCCAGCTTTTTTTGCCAGGGGTTGGGGGGCTTGTTGATTTAAAAAAAAAGAAAAGAAAAGAAAGAGAAAATGGTGCTTAGCTTCTGCATCCTGGGATTCACAAAGGTCCAAGCCCAGATGCTGTGGCACCAGGTGCTGCACCAGGAGAGTCATGGCCACTAGTCCCTAGCCCTCTCTCAGTCAGCCACTTACATGTCCACTCGCTCACCAGCACATACACAAAATTTTCCATACACTTATTCACTCACACGGGGACTCGCATAGCCTGATTGACTTGGCTGTCATCTTCCCTGCCTCTCCA
>NW_007106844.1:0-629 GCF_000164805.1 Carlito syrichta
TCCTCATAAGTGGACCTTGACCAATTATAATACTATGATAAAGTGTTTGGCAGTAATGGAAAACTGTCAGGGTTAGGGAGACATAGCTCATCAACAAGGGTACCTGCATGATCAATGTTTGTGTACTTAACCCTGAATTATACCCCACATCTTTTTAATAAGTAAATTTTAAAAATAAAAGATAAATAAAAAAATTAAAAATTGAGACCTAATTAAAATTCAATATAGTCTAATCAAATAAACAGTATTTAATCATTATTGAATAATTTTGGCATATTGTTAAATTCTGAATTCTTAGGATCTGAGAAAAAATTATTTGTCCCTAAAATAATAATGTATTTTAAATTTTAATTCAATTACATTGAGTATGACTGTTTCCTCAATTTTAATTGAACAATTTGTGTTTTCACAAGTGCATACAATGATGTAGTCACTGGAAAAATTATAATATGTTTTATCATTCTACATTCTTATCGCTATTACTTCTTCCTAATTTTGGCTTCTGGTGTTTACTGATCTATGTTGTGTCTTTTTAATTTTGTCATTTAGAATTCTATGTAGCTTAATTAGAAATTTTTAAATGTCTTTTATCCTTTTTTTTTTTTTTTGAGTTGGAGTCTCACTCAGTC
>NW_007106845.1:0-864 GCF_000164805.1 Carlito syrichta
ATACAATGAAATGAAGAAAAATTTAAATATCCTTACTTGAATGCCAACTCCCTCTGACACAATTTAGGTTGTTGTCATAAGGCTAAGGGTATCCAGAAAACAAAATAGTCCCTTTGCAGGTAGTTAAAATTGAACCAGAGGGCATAAAATAAAGCAGGGAGGGAGTTATTTCTAATGCAAAAGATTAAAATATGAGAAAAGGTCAAAGATAACATGTTAGACAGACACTAGACTTGCAAACAAAATTAAATCATACTATTCTTTTTTTATTTTTTATTTTTTTGAGTTTGGAGTCTCACTCTGTTACCCAGACTGGAATGCAATGGCATGCTCCAAGTCACTGCTGCCTTGACCTGCTGGGCTCCAGCGATTCTTCCACCTCAGCCTTCCTACCGATGCATACTACCATGCCCAACTAATTTTTTTTTATTGTAGAGATGAAGTGTTGCCACGTTGCCTAGGTGGGTCTCGAAACCACGGGCTCAGGCAATGCACTCTCCTGAGCCTCTCAAAGTACTGGGATTACAGGCTGAGCCACTGAGCCCAGTCAAATCATACTATTTTAAAAACTCATGAGAACAATGAAAATTAAGTTTGTTTATACCATGAAACATTTAACAAATGAGACAGCATTAAAGGATGATCTTTCAATGGCATATCTAAAATCCTACTACAATAACTCAAAAATAGCATACCATTTATATTATATTACTAAAAAGTGCATTGACTAAATTAACCTTAAAATATTTCATATCTAGGTATAAAATTTTTTGAAATAATATATTAACTATTTAGTACTTTCCCCTTCATGCATCCTTTAAAGAACAATAGCATCCACTGAAAAGTAATGAGGATAATGACAAG
>NW_007106846.1:0-1126 GCF_000164805.1 Carlito syrichta
TAGGTCAATTTCTAGTTCTTTCAGGAATTCCACACCATCTTCCAAAGAGGCTGCACCAGTTTGCATTCCCACCAGCAGTGTAAAACCATTCCTTTTCTCCCAAATCCTCACCAGCATCTGTTATTGTTTGTTATGTTAATGGTGGCCATTCTTGCTGGTGCCTTCCTTGGCAGCCTCCTTGACATCTCTCTCTCCTACCCACCCCATCCCCATCCACATTTCTCCCTTCCTTCCAGACCATATAGCAGTCAATTGTAAATGTCTCTCAAATCTGCCTTCTTCTTTCCATTTCCTAATAAACTCTAAATAAGCTTAGGAAAAGAAATGAAAACTGTGACATCCAAAAGAAAAATGTACACAATAACTCATTGGAATGGGTATGAAAGTTTTAAGCACAAATTAAAAAGCAGCTGTGTTAATCATATTGTCACAGATTCATGTTGTTGCATAGAATGGAAATTGTTCACATGACAAAAACAAGCAAAATTTAAAAGATAATGACAACCAGAAACATGTTGAAACACATGACAAAAGGGTGACATGTATATTCTGTTAAACAATCTTACAAATGCCAATGAGGAATTTAATACAACCTTCATCTAAAAGGTTGGAGACATTACTTTTTCAATTACTAATGGCCAGTAAACATGATAAAAAGCATGCCACTCTATGGATAAAAATGCTAATTGTAAAAATGAAATATCAATATCATTTGTTACCTAAAAAAGTAGCTCAGGGTGAATGTAGAAATTGATTCATCTTTCCAGGAAATCAGTTTGAGAACATGTTTAAGACTCATCAAAGTGGGCATATCCTCTGACTCAGGAATTCTAGGAAACCTCTCTTAAGAGCTATACACAAGAATGCGTGTTCTTAGTGCTGTTTATTTGACAAGAATACATGGAAACAATGACAACAACAGGAATAAGTTACAGTTTATTCCTTTGTTTTTGTTTTTGTTTTTTGAGTTGGAGTCTCACTCTGTCACCCAGACTGGAGTGCAGTGACTGCTCCCGGCCACCACAGCCTCGACTTGCTGGGCTCTGGTGATCCTTCCACCTCAGCCTTCCAAGTAGCTGAAACTACAGGTGCACGCTACCACGCCTGACTAATTTTTGATTTATTG
>NW_007106847.1:0-1356 GCF_000164805.1 Carlito syrichta
ATTTAGAAAAAACAGTTCTGAAATTTACCTTACAGCAAAAAAGAGCCCAAATAACCAAAGACTTTATCATAAAAAGATTTTTAGGGAAGGAGAACCACTATCTTAGAATTAACTCCCTATTGTCAAAAGTCAGACATTTCCTGACTTTTAATGATGTTGGCTCTTTCTGCAAAAGTGTTATTTTTGAAAACTGCGCTCACATGTTAATTGCTACACATTTCACAATCGCACAGATGTAGAATCACCTAAATGTCCAGAAGCCGATCGACGGATAGTACGGATGTGTTATATAGATGTCGTGGAATACTATTCAGCTATCAAAAAGAATAAAGCAGTGTCACTGGCAACAACTGGGATGAACTTGGAGCCCATCATCCCAAGTGAACTAACTCGGGAACGGAAAAACCAACATCACATGCTCTCACTTATACATGGGAGCTAAATGAAGAATCCTCTCAAGCGGTAAAACTCGGTTCCCAAAAAAAAAAAAAAATCCCCAAGACACAGAAAATGTTATAAGGAACGCTGGAGACTCAGAAAGGGAGAACAGAAAGGGTAGAGGGATAAAAAATTACCTGTTGGGTACCACGGGCACACGTGGAGTTGGTATGTACGACTGAAGCACAGAACACAGACTATTTACACCTCTTAAATTCATGGAAATAAAGGCCAGACACGGAGAGATTGTGCCTGTCATACCAGCACTTTAGGAGGCTGAGGCAGTAGGATCACTTAAGCTCAGGAGATCAGGTTGGTTAAAATACACAGATCTCAACACCACAAAAAATTTAAAACATCAGGCAGTTATGGGTGGAACACGCCATGGTCCCAGCCGCTGGAGAGGCTAAGGGGGAAGGAGTATCTGTGACTAGGAGATGGATGCTGTGGTGAGCTCCGATCGTTCCATTGCACTCCAGCCCGCATGACAGAGGGTGACTCTGTCTCCAAAAATAAAAGAAAATAATGATATTGAGTGGTCTGTTTAATAACATAAAATTATAAAGACAGATCCGTTTTTTAAATTATATGCAAAAAAAATTTTTTTTGTAGGACGGGCTCGGTGACTGAGACCGTGATCCCAGCATTTTGGGAGGCCGAGGCGAGTGGATCGCCTGAGCCCACGGGTTCGAGACCCACCCCGACACTTGGTAAAACTTCAACTCTACAATAAATCAAAAATTAGCTGGCCGTGGTGGCTCACACCTGTAATTCCAGCTACTTGGAAGACTGAGGTGGAAGAATCGCCAGAGCCCAGCAGGTCGAGGCTGCGGTGACCTGGAGCGTGCCACTACAATGCAGTCTGGATGACAGAGTGAGACTCCTACTCCAAAGAAAAACTATGATACAGAAGCATGT
>NW_007106848.1:0-705 GCF_000164805.1 Carlito syrichta
GGGTGCAGTGGCTCACACCTGTCATTCCATCACTTTGGGAGGCAAAGGTGAGAGACTTGCCTGAGACCAGGGGTTCAAGACCAGCCTGGATAACTTGGCAAGACCTCATCTCTACAATAAATCAAAAAATTAGCCAGGCATGGTTGTGTGTGCCTGTGGTTCCTGCTACTTGGAAGGCTGAAGGGGAAGGATTACCTGAACTCAGCAGGCTGAGGCTGTGGTGGCCATAAACATGGAACTACACTCCAGCCTGGGTGACAGAGTGAGACTTTGACTCCAAAAACACACCAAAAAAGTAGTTACGCTAAAAATGAGGTCATATGAGTGGGCTCTAATCCATTCTTATGAGGGTTTTATGAAAAGACAGCCTGGGCAATATATACTCCCAGTCTCCACAAAAAAAATTTTAAAAATTAGCCAAGCATAGTGGCACCTATAATTACAGCTACTCGGAAAACTGAGGAAGAGGGATCGCTTGAGACCAGGAGTTCAAGGCTACAGTGAGCTATGATCACACCACTGCATTCCAGCCTGGTGAGCAGAGCCAGACCCTGTCTGGCAAAGAAGAAAAAGAAGAAGAGGCTGGGCTCAGTGGCTCATCCTGTCATCCCAGCACTTTGGGAGACTGAGGCTAGTGGATTGCCTGAGCCCACGGGTTTGATACCAGCCCGGGCAACTTTGCAAGGCCTCGTTTCTACATTAAAT
>NW_007106849.1:0-628 GCF_000164805.1 Carlito syrichta
TCTCCATATATTTTACCCATTAAGAGGCTGGGCACAGTTCCCTATCTGGCAAGCTTAGAGAACCTAAGCCGACAAGTAAGAGTCAAAAGCCCAGGGAATTAACAGAGATTTGGACTGAGAATTTTAATTCAATAAATACTGAGTAGGTATTATGTTCTATAGCAACAGAATAATCAGATGAGGTTCCTGTCCTGCAGAATCTCTTCTTGAGAGGAGACCAACACATTCACCTAGCTGTAGGTAAGAAAGAAAAGGCAACTAAGATATAATTAGTATTTAAGATGCTGGGCATTGTTCAGTTCAGTTGCACAAAAATAGAATGAGACATACATTAATTTCTTCCATGATACAGATGATAAAACCAAGGGCTTAAGGGGTAAAGTCTTCACCCAAGGTCACCCTGAAGGTAACTAGTGAACTCCTGATAATACCCCCTTTGAAAAGACTCCTCAAGAAATGAGGAATGTAGAGAGAGAAAGATGAAATGTCAGAAAAAGGGAGAACTCAGGACAAGAAACTCTGACTCCACCACCTTAATCTAGTCAATTGCCATCCCCCACTCTGCAGATAATGATTATATTGGATATTAAGAGACAAGAAATCTACTCCCTAGCTCCACTACAGACTA
>NW_007106850.1:0-963 GCF_000164805.1 Carlito syrichta
CATAAGTGAATTTCTCTATGCATAAAATTGAGGACTTTATCATGCCAGAGTAGTGTGTTATTTGTAGATAATTGCTGTTTTTCTCATTTTTTTTTCTTTTTGTACCTGAGCAATGGGTACACTTATTATGAATAACTGGCGGCATTTCTATTTGGGGATGAGAGGTTTCAGAGCTAAGGAGTCACCATGTCTCTTAAGTTTGGGAACACAGGTCAGAAATGGAGTAAAAACTGGTGCCAGAATTGGTGCTTACTAAAGGGTCAAACTTGAGAAATGTGAGGATACTAGCTCTAAATACCATTTCTAAATATTTCCCTACTTAAAAACTCATGAAGTATCATGGCATTGTACATAACTATTCTTACTGTCGAATTCACACAAAATAAAATCTAAAAATCTAAATATTTCCCGCAGTGAGTCTGATCGTTACTTAAACACATTTCATAATACACAACATTAGGATAGACTATTTTTAAAAAAACAATTAAAATAAAAAGCACTGAAATTCTGTTAGGATCTTTCATATACGTTAGACCTGCAAGTTATTTATCTAATTTATGCATTACTGAGCACTATCATCTCATTTGCTCCTCACAGCTGGGATTATGACATTTGCACATTCAATTATGTAACATTTGAAAATCACTTAATCTCTTAGTGCCCCATGTGTCCTAAGTGAAGTGATGTGACTGAACACCTATTATTTGTATAGTTTCTTTCTACAACAATCTTGATTTTATTTAACCATGGAGATTCTCAAGCTACAAACACCAAAATGACTAATTCCGTAAAAGCAAAATGCTACCTTCCACTAGGCACAATAATTCTGTCACACATAGGAGCTATAAGAAAAATGCCCCCAGCATTTGAGTCTTACAAATGCTGTATTCCATTCTCCACCCTACCTAGAGTTTGTTACTTTTTTACATTTGTCTAAATTTTAGATACAATTATAAATAGAAC
>NW_007106851.1:0-970 GCF_000164805.1 Carlito syrichta
AGCCTATCTTTGCAATTAGGTTTCATTAGGACACAAACATACCCACTTACTTTGGCCACTTTTTTGCTACAGGGGAAGCGGAGACACAGACCCCATGGCTGGCAAGCACAAATTACTCTCTGGCCTGAAGCATGACGTTTTTCCCTGTTTTGTTGTTTTCCCCAAAGCTTTGGGGTGGTTTGTGACACAGCAAATATTAATCAATACACAAACCTGACCGGGCTTGGTGGCTCAGCCTGTCATCTCAGCACTTTGGAAGGCTGAGGCGAGTGGATTGCCTGAGCCCACGGGTTTGAGACCCACCCGGGCAACTTGGCGAGACCTCGTCTCTACAATAAAAATAAAAAATGATCCGGGCATGGTAGTGCACACCTGTAGTTCTGTCTTCCTAGAAGACTGAGGCAGAAAGATTGCTGGAGCCCAGCATGTCGAGGCTACGGTGACTGGGAGCATGCCACTACACTCCAGTTGGGTGATAGAGTGAGACTCCAACTAAAACTAGCAAACACACAAAAAACACACAAGCCTGAGTTTAACAGCTGTGTATCAGCCATCTCTATCCCACAGATCAGGAAGCTGAGGGTCACGGGGTGAAGGGTCCAGTCGCTTGCCCATGGTCACACCGGGGTGAGTCCATGGGGGATCTGGCAAGGCAGGAGTTAACCCTGTGTGTCTGACATTCAAGTCCCCAGCCCCTCCATGCAGTCTGCTCCCAATGCAGTCCCCAGTTCAGTGATTCTCCATCTCCTCTCCCCTACCCTCTCCTCTCTCATAAATAAAAGATGGTGGGGTAAAATTTCAGGTGAATAAAAAGCTCATCTGTGTCAGGAAGAGCCACTGTGGGCTGAGGAGGCTGATGTGGAGAGAGGCACTTGGTACCCAGGCTCAGGTGGCGACAGGGGTGGCAGGGCCACTTGGAGCTCCCAGAGGACAGGGGACCACTTGCAGCTTCAGTACACAACGGGGTGTG
>NW_007106852.1:0-825 GCF_000164805.1 Carlito syrichta
AGACTATATTTCCACTTGTAAATAATTGGAAGATGGTATTTTAAATGTTTCTAACACAAATAAATTATAAATAAGTTTATGGATATATTAATGACTTTGATGTATTTATTACTCGTTGTGCACACATATTGAAATATCAGTATGTACCTCCACAAATGTGTAAAATTATTGTGTCAATTAAAACATGATAATGAAAAAGTGATTAGAAAAACATTTAACTGGATGGTAATTTTAACAGTGGCAATTTTAAAAAGTTCATATTACACAATGCAGTCTACCAATTCAGTTCAATCTTTATCAAATTTCCAATGTCATTCTTCACAAAAATATTTTTAAAAATTCTAAAATTTATATGGGAACACAACATACCCTGAATAATCCAATAAATCTTGATCAAAAAGAAAAAAATGGAAAGAATCACACTACTAAAATTTTAAATATATTACAAGGCTACAGTAATCAAAGCAGTTTGGCACTGGCATCAGAACAGACACAGACACGTTGACTAATATAATACAGGTTTTAGCAAGAGACCCACACATCTAAACTCAATTTTTGAAAGGAAGCCATAATGAATAACCTCTTAAATAACTGGTGTTGAGAAAAGTTGATATCCACATGCAAAGAATAAAAATGTATCCATATCTTACCCATTGTACAAGAATCAACTCAAAATGGTTTAAAAACTTAAATATAAGACTTGAAACTATGAGACTAATAGAAGAAAATACAGGAGAAAACTCCATGACATTGGTCTGGGCATTGATTGCTTGTATATACCTGAAAAACACAGACAACAATAGCAGAAAACTTTCAAACAGCAAA
>NW_007106853.1:0-880 GCF_000164805.1 Carlito syrichta
CCTCGTGAAAAACTAAACTAACAGTTAAAGTAAAAGGTGGTAGTCAGTAAGAAAGTCTGAAGATTAAGATAAAACTCATAACTTTCAACTTTAGGGCTGTGTTGGGTACTATATACTTGACAAATGTTAGAGTTGGTGTATTTGATGGTGGTGATCATGGTCTTAAGAAATTGTTTGGTGTATGCCAAAGCAGTGTCATAATTGGACGGTGAGCAGAAAACCACTTGCTAGTTTCTGGAAATGTAAATTGACAGACTTCAATCACTTCTGTTCAATTTGGAATTAAAGTTGGGGATTAAAAATACTTGAGCATAAAACCTCTAACCCCAATTCAATGATGCGTGAAACACCAGAAAATCTCCATTGAGGGACCTTTCACAGAAGTCATGAGCAGCACTCCTGAGAAAGGTCAAAAGGGTCAAGGTCATCCAAAACAACAGAAGTCTGAGAAATAGTCACAGCCAAAGAGGATGCCGAGGAAACAAGATGACTGAGTGTAATTCAGATCTTGGATGGACTCCTGGAATGGAAAAAGGACATTAGGAAAAAACTGAGGAAACTTGAATACAGGTTGGGCTTTAGTTAATAATAATAATGTACCAATATGGATCCAATAATTGTGACAGATGTACTGTACTCATGTAAGACATTAATGATGGTGGAAGCCGGTGATGGGGTCTGTGGGAACTCTGTATGCTGTTATTATAGTTTTCCTGTAGATTTAAAAGGACTGTAAGATAAAATTACTTTTTAAAAATTGGGAATACATTTTGCAGGAATAGTTTCCGCCATAAGATTAATGTGTAGAGCCCTGATGCTACCGTCTGACTATGGATGGAAGGGCTGCATTCTCGGATGTCCACAATCTCTCTAGTCACTA
>NW_007106854.1:0-649 GCF_000164805.1 Carlito syrichta
AATTTTCTTATAAATTGTTATATTCTACCATCCATATGTAGGTGCTTTAAATAAATAACTTTTGAGTCAAGCAGGACCTCTGATTATATCTTTTTATTTAAAAGGTCGTTACACCTAGTAATGTATGCTCATCCTATTTTACTGAACCTAGAAATGATTTTGCTGCCTATATTGAGCTCAGTTCATTTCACTAATAAGAAGAAAATGAAGGACCCAGTTTTTCTGGCCAGCAACCATTTTCCCTAACTATTTTCCCTACTAATTCTCCACATGTCTATCTGATGTCTCTCCATTATAAAATATCAATAAGATATTTTTTAAAAATCCTAACTATGGTATTTTTGGGCAGATTCTCTATGGCAATGTCAAGTACTTTTTAAAAAGATTCATTTGTCCATTTTATGGAGTAGTTAAGAACACTTTGTTGCTAACAGATCTGGGCAATGCCTTGAGGTTATTTCCATTTTGTTGTTATTATAGTTACTATAGATTACTTAAGAAATCCAAAAGAAATATACATTGTAAGGGCACAATAAATTCAGGATATGATGTGATTCTCTACATCATAATTTATTTTCATCTTAATGAGAAGTCAGGAGGTGAGTGACATGAATGAATATGAATCATGGAACTACTGGAATTTAAATCA
>NW_007106855.1:0-1400 GCF_000164805.1 Carlito syrichta
TCGTAGCATTCCATGGTGTATTTGTGTTGTTTTTTCTGATGCGATCCATTGCTGATGAGCACCTAGATTGATTTCATGTGTTTTCTACTGTGAATACTGCCACCACATACGTTTGTGTGGCAGGTATCTTTTGGTGAAAGGATTTATGTTTCATTGGATATATACCCAGTATTGGTATTGCTGGGTTGCGTGGTGAGTTTATTTTTAAATCTTTCAGCAAACTCCAAAACTGCTTTGCAAAGGACTGAACTAGTTTTCATTCCGACCAACAGTGTGTGAGTGATACTTTTCTGCACAACCTCATCAACATCTGACATTTTTTGACTTATTGACAATAGCCGTCTTACTGGTGAGAGATGATATCTCATTGGGAATGTGGTCTGCATTTCTCTGATGATTATCGATGTTAAATATTCTTTTCATTTGTTTGCTAGCTGCTTGTTTCATATTTTAAAATGTCTGTCGATGTTCTTAGCTCACTTTTTTAATGAGGTTGATTTTTTTCTTTTTGGGATTTTTAAGTTTCTTACTGACTCTGAATATTATGGCTTTGTCGGATGCATGGTTTGCAAATATTTTCTCCCGTTTGGTGGATTGTCTGTGTACTCCGTTGAATGTTTGTTTTTGCTATGCATACGCATTTTAGCTTAATGAAGTTCTACTTGTCCGTTTTTGTTCATTACGTTTGCTTTTGCAAACTCAGAAATAAATGTGTTGCTTAGGCCAATATCTTGCAGTGTGTCTCATGGGTTTTCTTCTACATGTGTATTGTTTGAGGTATTACATTTCCATCTTAAACGCACCTACAGCTCCTTCTTGCAGGTGGTGACAGATGAGTGCTTAGCTTCTTCCTTCTGCGTATGCTCAGCCGATTCTCCCAGAACTATGCGTAATAGAGAGTGTCCTTTCATCGGTGATTATTTCTGTCCGCTTTACCAAGATCGATGGGTATTGGTTGTAGGTGAGCAGCTTTATTTCTGGGCTCTCTGTTCTGTTGTATTAACCTGTGTATCTACTAGGAAAGCGTATCTTCTAAAACTAGAATTAGACAAGGAGGTACACTCTCACCCCTTCTATTTAGCATTGTTCTGGAAGTCCTGGTCAGAGTAATCAGGCAATAGAGATAGATAAGATGTATCCAGGTAAAAAAAAAAAAAAGAAAGTCAAATTATGTCTCTTCACAGAGATACGGTTGTTTCTATATTTAGAGAACTGTAAGGACATCCCTAAATTACTCCTAGACTTAATATGAGACCTCGGTGGACTCCCAGGATACAAAATCGATGTTCAAAAATTAATAGCATGTCTATATGCCAACAGCGTTCGAGCTCGGATCCAAATCGAGAACACAATCCCAGCTGGGCTCGGTGGTTCAGCCTGTAATCCCACGCTTTGGGAGT
>NW_007106856.1:0-914 GCF_000164805.1 Carlito syrichta
ACAATTGTATGATCATAGTTAATAATTTATGGTATAGTTGGGTGGAAAGAAACCTGTTTTAGATTAGATATATTTAATCCTAAGCAATAATTAAAAAAAATTCCTGGGTCAGCTATGTGGCATTATTCCATTTATTTATTTAGTATACCTAATTATGAGATAACATTGCATAATTTATAGAGATGTTGAGAAAATTATACTATTCAGTAACATTTAAAATATTTGCTTTCATGGCTATCATTACCACACAATAAGGAACACTTAATACACTTTAATTTCCTCATTAAGATTACTCTCAATATAGGTCTTATCCCATAGTAAGAATCCTGACTAAAGTCTTTGAACATGGGCAGAGTAGGAATCCTGACTAAAGCACCTGGCAAAATTTTGACTGACTGGTAGACTTTTCCTTAGAGTACATAAATAGTACACATATTTTCTCTGACAGTGGTTATACATAAGACTGGCTGACTATCAAAAGTTATAACTTAATACTTTAAAACCAAAACTGATGTTGAAAGCGTTTGTAATACAGCCAAAATAGTTTGTTTATTAAAAAAACAAATTATTTTAATTTATTTTTAAGATAAATTATTTATTTTATCAAAGTGAGATATGCATATATTAAATAAGAAAATAATGAAAATAATACAAAATGACTTCTATTTAAAATAACAGTCATTTATCTACACTAACCCTCTCTATCTTTCTGTTTCCCTGACCTAAGCTGACCTAATAATTTCTATTTGTAATTGCTCTGTTGGCCTCTTCTATAATGTTGCAGAACATAAGTTCTGTTTCTTTTTTATCATCTACTGACACCGCAATACAAATGATGGGGGTATATTACATACACAGTCCCTCTCTTCAATGTTCCAGAGTTATTTTAGTTTGGGTCATTCTAGTGATTGTCT
>NW_007106857.1:0-1007 GCF_000164805.1 Carlito syrichta
CTCATCTGGGAACTATAGGAGTTAGAGCATCCTTATTTTTTAATATCCAAAAATATTCATTCTATTTAAATAATTCTTTTGAGAAAAATTCCATTAGTAATATTTTATGTGTTGATTTCAAAATTATTCTGTTCCTTCATTTGTGTTCCTTAACTTTAGTCGAATAAAAACAGAACTTCAACTGGCAAAGAAGCTGTATCTATTTCTCTCAAGGTTAATATTAAGGGCATATCACAAGTTCTATTTGATAAACTGACTACCAAAAGTTATTAAATCTAAAAGTTTTCTAATGTAAGCTCCAGATAAGGAGATTCTTGGCATACATGAATTAACAATTTTTAAAAACTTTTTAATCTAGTGGCCTCAACTTACTAACTTAAATATTTCATTTAACTGAAGTATTTGAAAATGACAGAAAAATGACTGATCATTAAACTGAATTTGGCTAAATCAAGCAGAGGGAGCAGACCATTTCCAGTACTGAGCAGCTGCTGATATCAAATATGAAGGGAGGGAGGGATGTCAGTTATTTCTTTAAAAAGAAAACATTTAAAAATGTTCATTTTTTTCTGGTAAAAATGGATGCATGCTCCCTTTTTTGACTACAGGGGACTTTATGGTACATGACAAGGTGGGCTTCCCTAGGTACCCCCATAATACATGCTTTTTTTAATCAATATTTTTTATTATGATATTCTGGGGTACAGTTAAGGGTTAGGTATACAAATAGGCTTCATTCAGGCACCCTTGTTGATAAGAGGTGTCTCGCCATCCCCAGACAGATATTTACTACTGTTAATTCCATCTCCCTTCCCCTCCCCCCCATAGTTTCCCACCACTGTCAGTCATTTTCTTACAGTATTACGTTGGATGTTCAAGGTCCACTATATGAGTGAGAACATGTGATACTCAGATCTTTGTTTCTGCGAGAGGTCACTCAGTATTACAGACTCTAGTTCCATCCAGGTTGCTGCGATATTCATGATTTTGTTCTTTTTTATGGCTGC
>NW_007106858.1:0-610 GCF_000164805.1 Carlito syrichta
CATCGGTAGGCTTGCGTGCCGCAGCCCTGAGACCCGCCATTCGAGTCTGGCGATAGACTCGGAGCCTCTCCTTACCTTCTGCCATGTTGAAGTCCCATGCAGGGTGGGACAAGGGAAAGACTGCATTGATGAAGTCCGGATTCTGGGTAGGCTGCCTGTCTTCTCCCAGAACCAATTTCCGGGCTTCCACCTGGATGCCTTCCCTTTCCTCCATGGTTAAAGAGAAACTTTAAAAGCATTTGACAATCATCCCAGGTGGGCTGGTGGGTAAAAAGAATACTTTCTAGTAGGTCAGTAAGATCTTTTGGATTATCAGAGAATTTAGCAGTTTGGGTCTTCCAATTGTATAAATCAGAGGTGGAGAACGGCCAATAGTGCAGGGGTTGTTCTCCAGTTTCATCTGGGGGCCTGAGTGCGCAGAGGGTGAGCATGGTGTAGTCTGCAGGTCCCTTATCCAGAGCTGGGGCTTCCCGAGTGGTGCGCCCCCGCATCCCCACCACTGGTCCATGCTGAGGCTCCTCCACTTGTGGCACAGGAGCCAGTTCCCCAGCAGCACCTTCCACAATCGCTGGGGGTGCTGAGGGAATATTATGGTAGGGGGGAGGAAAAA
>NW_007106859.1:0-1189 GCF_000164805.1 Carlito syrichta
CTATTGTCCATGTTTTCATGTTTTCAACCACCTACATTATTAAAGATAAACACTTGCCTACTAGAAATCCCTTTAGAAAATCTATTGACAAACATACACCCACAAAACACCTCCTGAGTGTATGCATTCCAGGCTTTAAATGAGTGTGTGCACTAGAAGTCACATGTCCATGCGTTAAAATCTACTCAACTGGATTGAGAGACAGCAGCCTCATAAAAATGTCCTACTGAGTAGAGTCACCAAGGTTAGCAGACTTTACAAGCTCAGCAGAACATCTCTGGGAAGTTCTGAAGATCTTCAGAGTCTACCAGCAGATTCCAAGAGTATTCTTAGAGAAAACTTCAGGTTTTGAAATGAGTCAAAGAAGAACTGACCCTGCCACCAGGCCACATAGAAATATCCCATGACTCAGGAGCCCTTGATCTGTCCTTTTCTGTTCTCATTCCTCACTCAAATGTCACCAGAGCCATCTCCAGAGCTGCTACTCCATTTTGTCCTTGCTGCAGCCCAGCAGTTTCATCCCCACATTTGCAGTGTGAGAAGATACACAGAGGGACTTCAGGCCACCTGACCTCACCATTTTATGCCAACTTTGCATGCGTGCTTGTGAAAGTAGAAACAGTGTGTGGGGGAAGGGAAGAAGAAGAGGATGGGGTGTTGTCTTCTCCCCAACACACTTCTCATGGGGAAGTTGGCCCATAATATGTGACCCACTCATGACCAAGGAGGACAACTTAGGCAGCATTCCCAGATCGGGAAGCTGCCCTTCTGTGTCCTCTGCATTTATTTAGGTCTACTCCCATGCCCATGCACATCAGAGCCCACCCTCAATGTCCCCATGATAATAGCAGGATGCTCAGATGGAACCCCAGTGCCACCTTTTCCATTCTGAAGTTCTCTTCCCGCCAATGGGAATCTGTGGGACCTGTGGTCCACTCTCTTAGAAATAAGCTGAGTGACTGGCAGGTGAATCATGACTTCTCATGTGACCTACGATGCTTCTTAGTGGACAGAGCTAGGTGAGTTTAATCTCCTGCACAGAGAAAATTTACATTTCCACAGCGGCTATGGGTATGTCAACCAAAATGCTCTAGGGGAGACACACGTTCCTGTGGAGCTTTGGGGAAGAAGGGGCTCCCTTTCCTGTTTCCTTTGTTTTTCTCAAATGCTGCTGATGGCAGAGTCAAGT
>NW_007106860.1:0-1059 GCF_000164805.1 Carlito syrichta
CGTCCCAGAGCTGGTTCAGGGTAGGGGATGGGGTGCCTGGAACTCAGCACTCATCAGGTCCCTCTGAAGTTTGTGCTCTCAGGATATTGCCTTTGGGCCATGGTCAAGCCCTGAATAGTTGATCCATCAGTCACAGAGATCGGATCTGTTGGTCCTGCACCACCTTCAATATGGTGGTGGGGTGCCTCTCTTGTCCTCTTCTGTGGAAACTTGCCTCTGGACTGTGTACAGAGCCCTTTCCAGTGCCCTGCCAGGTGCTAAAGTGATAAGGCAAAGCCCTGAACAGTCTGTCTCCTGCTTCAATGGTGTGAGAGCGCCTGGGGCAATAGTGTCTCTCCGCAGCTTTTCTAAAGGAAAACTTCTGTGTGTATTCTTTTTTTTTGGAGTTGCAGTCTCACTCTGTCACCCAGACTGGAGTGCAGTGGCCGCTCCCGGCCACCGCAGCCTCCACCTGCTGGGCTCCGGCGATCCTTCCGCCTCAGACTTCCAGGTAGCTGGAACTACAGACACGCGCTACCACGCCCGGCTAATTTTTGATTTGTTGTAGAGATGAGGTCTCGTCAAGTTTGCCCAGGTGGGTCTGGACTCTTCAGGCTCAGGTAATCCACTCACCTCGGCCTCCCAAAGTGCTGGGATTACAGGCTGTGCCACCGAGCCCGGCCTATTTGTATTCTTTAAAAAAAAAAGTGGTGCTCCTCTTCTGTCAGCCAGAAAAAGCCAAGGACAAAGTGAGAAGCTGCAGCACCTGCTGTTGAACCAGGGACCTGGACACCCGCTCACAAGCCACACTTAGACAGCCTCTCCCAGCATTTTCTTGCAGGGGATTGGGGGGTTGTTGATTAAAAAGAAGAAAAGAGAAGAAAGAGAAAATGGTGCTTAGTTTCTGCATCCCAGGATTCGCAAGGATCCAAGCCCAGATGCTGTGGCACCAACCACTGCACCAGGAGAGACCTGGCTGCTTAGCACCCTAGCCCTCATTCAGTCAGCCTCTCACACACCCACTCGCTCACCAGCACACACACAACATTTTCCATATACTCACTCACTCACACGGGGACT
>NW_007106861.1:0-794 GCF_000164805.1 Carlito syrichta
TCAGACAGCTTACACATTAGTATTCAGTACTATCTGAAGAAGGCAATATGATGTACTGCCAGCCTTCACAAAACTGGTCGTCACTTTCTATCCGTGTCTCTGAACAAGTAAGCGGTCTTTTATTTTCTATTTTTATTTTTATAGGAGTCTCACTCTGTTACCCAGGGCGGATGAGGTATAGTGGCACACTCATGGCCACCACCTCCTCAACATGCTGTGCTCAGGCCATCCTTGTATCTAAGCCTTCCAGGTAGCTGGAACCACAGGCATGCGCCACCATACCCAGCTAATTTTTAAAAAAAACTTACAGTAGTGACGAGGTCTCGCTGAGTTACCAAGGCTGGTCTCGAACCAATGGAATCACGCAATCCTCTCACCTCCACCCCCCAAAGTACTGGGAGTAATTACAGGTGTAAGCCACTGCACCCGGTGTGAGTAGCCTTTGTAATACTGCATCCGGGTTCTGGCTGCAACACCCTCCTGCAATGCTTTGCTCCTTTTCCTAGGAAGGATTCAAGCTTTTCGGCTATATTGACTTCGACTTACACCCTTTCGATAGCAAAACCTTGTCTTTACCAAAAATAAAATAAATAAATATTCAGGCATGGGGTGATACATGCCTGTAGTCCCAGATACTTGGGAGGCTGAGGTGCCGAGGCGGAAGGGTCACCTGAGCCCATGAGGTAGAGGTGGTGGTGAGTTGAGATTGTGCCACCGCACTCAACCTGAACGACAGAGTGAGATGACCACTCTAAAAATAATTACTTCTACATTCTATATCCTGAGTGGCACGA
>NW_007106862.1:0-816 GCF_000164805.1 Carlito syrichta
ATGCTTTTAGCCCACTTTTTAATAAGGTATTTTTTTCTTCTCAGTTGTTTGAGTCCTTGCAGATTCTAGATATTAGTACTTTGTCAGATGCATAGTTTACAAATATTCCCCAGAGATTGGGAACCAAAATACAGTCTGGGAAGCCTCACTGAGTTGAAGTGGAAATCAGAGTTTTCAGAAGATGAGGTAGTTTCACGTGGTAGAGCAGAGTTTTATTTAAAAATAAGAAAAATCATACAAAAACTCCCAAACACACAAAAATCCATAAATCTGCATAGGTGTCTCCTCTAGGCTAGTCTAGATGTTTGGCTCCTCTTGTGTAAAGTAAAAGTACAAAAATTATGAAGAATAAAGCATAAGTTGTAAGAATAAGAACTCCCATCACTCACAGAGGATTAGAAAAAATTTTAAGAACACTTTTGAACTTTCAAAAGAAAAAAAAAAAAGAATCCCTTGTGGTCATCCAGGACATTCAATGGAGAAGTCTGAGGGATAAATTATTTGCAAAGAGAAGGTCATCAAAGATCAGCCATATAAAAAACTTTTAAAGAGTGCTAAAAAGGATTAGACTAATTTGTAATTAGCTTAATTGTTTACCAAAAAAAGCAAACAATCTTAAAAGAAAGATATTAGGACCTAGGCCCTCAACAAAGTAACTTTAAAAATATGGAATATCTGATTTCTGAATGAAAAGAAGAAAAAATGTGACCCATAATAAACAAAAATCTGTGAATATAGAAGGACTCAGAAAACATAAGCAATTACAAATTATAGACAGCTGTGTTTATAGAAGTACATAAAAAATAAAAGGAATTC
>NW_007106863.1:0-861 GCF_000164805.1 Carlito syrichta
CTGTTTTCCTGATTCTTTAGAAGCATCGTTAGAGTCACTTGGCTTTAGCCAAAACTCTTTGCATTCTTAGATGAAAAACTGAATTGAGACTACTAGAACTTGGCTGGGAGGGAAGGAAGTCAATCCAAGAGTAAAGGCATCAGGAAGAGGATAGAGGGTCGAGTATATGGCCAGTTCTCTGGGTGATAACTAGTCATGGGTCTTATCATTTTCAGGCACAACTTGGATTGGTTAATTTGTCAGTTAACCTGTGAGCCAGACATGGTGGCGTGCATCTACAGTACCTTTCAGCTATTTGGAAGGCTGAGGCAGAAGGATAGCCTGAGTTCACCAGTTGGAGGCTGTGATGGCCATGAGCACCTCACTGTACTGTAGCCTGGATGAAAAGAGTGAGAATCTAACTCAAAAAAAGAAACAAGAAGCCTACAACCCCAAACACACTGTTTATATGATAAATGCCTCAAGGCCTGCTCTTGACTGCAAATGGTATGCTCTAGAACTACTCAAACTCTGAGGAAAATGAAACCCTGGCCCCCTCCTGCCTGTGCTGAGACCTCTTGGAAGCTGCTGGCTCAGTCTTCGTCCCTCATTCAACAGAATTTCTCCAAATCTCTGCATCTGGCTCTGGCTTCTGCCAGTTCTGTTCAACCCTTGATTCCTCAGCTAGGACTTGCATAGATGTTTCTGACTTACACTTCATGAAAGTATTTCCTCACAATGGCGCTGTTGCTCAAGATGAAGCTAACTGACCAGTCTGTCTCCCACCCATCAACTTGGTAAAAAAGTACCATAAAAAGACATAACCAGCCCAGTGGCTACATTGCATTTTGCTCAAATTCTGATAACTTCCTCCACTGTTAA
>NW_007106864.1:0-1068 GCF_000164805.1 Carlito syrichta
CCCCTGCAGCCCTTTTACAAGGCATTAATCCCTTTATTAGGCTGGAGCTCACATGACCTAATCACCTCCTAAAAGATCCTACCTCTTACTACTGTTGCTTTGGGGTCTGAGTTCCACCATGAATTTTGGAGGAGACACGAATATTCAGACCACAGCAAGGACTTTACTTTCTCTTCTGGGAAAAGAATTAGTGCATTTTCAGTTGAATGACTGATAGTTGTATCATGTTAGGAGATATTCTCACCTTGTTATTGTCTTCATTTGTTTTGTTTTGTTTTGTTTTGAGTCGGAGTCTCACTCTGTCACCCAGACTGGAGTGCAGTGGCTGCTCCTGGCCACCGCAGCCTCGGCCTGCTGGGCTCCGGCGATCCTTCCACCTCAGTCTTCTGAGTAGCCGGAATTACAGGCATGTGCTACCATGCCCGGCTGATTTTTTGATTTTTTAAAAAAATTTACTGAAGAGATGAGGTCTCGCTGCCCAGGCGGGTCTCGAATCTGCAGGCTCAGGCAATCCACTCACCTCAGACTCCCCAAAGGTGCGGGATTACAGGTTGAGCCACTGAGCCCAGCTTATTGTCTTCATTTGAAGATCAAATATATGAGGTATATCCCCCCCAAAAAACAGCAATTATCTTTTGGACAGCAGAGTCAGACCAGAGTGTCCTTATAGTACACTCAGAATTTGTTACTCCAGATCAAATGGTCAACCAAGGTTTTTATCTGGAAGTTTTGAGTAGGTTGTATCATGATTTGTGGAAGAAATATCTGTGTTGTGTCAGAGGTGACTGATTCTTCCACTGAGATAACACACCTGCCCACACATGCTGAGTGTTCAATTGTTTTTTTGTTTGTTTGTTTTTTGAGTTAGAGTCTCACTCTGTCGCCCAGACTGGAGTGCACTGGCTGATTCCGGCCACCACAACCTCGACCTGCTGGGTTCCAGCGATCCTTCCGCCTCAGTCTTCCAAGTAGCTGGAACTACAGGCACGTGCTACCACGCCTGGCTAATTTTTAATTTATTGTAGAGATGAGGTCTCGCCAAGTTGCCCAGGCAGGTCTCGAACCCGG
>NW_007106865.1:0-1061 GCF_000164805.1 Carlito syrichta
CTGTTGTGCAGCCATCAATCTAGTTCCAGAACATTTTCCTGACCTCCAGAGGAAACTCAGTGCTCCCCATCCCCCCTATTCTTGGCAACCACTAATCTACATTCTTTCTCTGTGGATTTGCCTATTCTGCTGTTCCACATAAGTGGATTTTCACAGTATGTGGCCTTTTGTATCTGATTTCTTTCGCTGAGCACGCTGTTTTCAAGGTCTATCCATATTGTGACATGTTAGCATCTCGTATCTTTTTTCCTTGTAACTACATATGTGTGATATTTGCTAAATAGACCATTTTTAAATTTAATGTTCTGTGTCTAACTACATCCACATTGTTGTGTAACCTCTGCCCCTTCCATCTCCAGAACTTTCTTCATCTTTCCCAACTGGAAGTCAGTCTATACTTGTTAAAACATGAACTTCCTGTTCTTTTCCCTGCATCCCTTGTAGCCATCACTCTACTTTGATTGTTCCCTATGAATTTGATCCTTTAAATACCTCATATAAGTGATTATATTTGTCCTTTTTGCTTGGCTTCTTTGATTTCTTTTTTTTCTTTTTTTTTTTAGTTGGAGTCTCACTCTGTCACCCACACTGGAGTGCAGTGGCTGCTCTCAGTCACTGCAGCCTTGACCTGCTGGGGATCTGGTGACCCTTCTGCCTCAGCCTTCCAAGTAGCTGGAACTACAGGTGCACACTACCACACCCGGCTAATTTTTTTGAGTTATTGTAGAGATGAGGTCTCACCAAGTTGCCCAGGTAGGTCTCAAACCCACCGGCTCAGGCAATCCACTCACCTCAGTCTCCCAAGGTGTGGGATTACAGGCTGAGCCACCGAGTCTGGCTTCTTTGATTTCACATATGACTCAAGGTTCATCCATGTTGGAGCATGTGTCAGATTTTCACTTATTCTGTGTGTATGTATGTGTGTGTGTTTGGGTCTCACTCTGTCACCCACGCTAGAGTACAGTGGCATGATCACCGTCACTACAGCCTCAACCTCCTGGGCTCAGTTTCCTGAGGTACTGGGACCTCAAATGAGTGCCACTACATTTGGCTAATTTTTT
>NW_007106866.1:0-640 GCF_000164805.1 Carlito syrichta
TGTGAATGCTATGGTAATAGTAAATAAATAATTAGTGAGGCAGACTAGGCTCCACAACCATAGCATCATGAGTGGAAGTCCCGAAGAATGTTTATACTTGACAACAAACAGGGCTATATATTGGCACTGTTACATTCTGAAACAGCTTGTATACCAGAGAAAAACCTGTCTGGAAATTAAATTTAAAGAAAAAAGTCTTTCATTTCCTCATTCAAAATTAATGTTCAAAATACAGCAACTAGATCATAGGCAACAATTTAAGATGCTAGAACAGTCTAGAAAAAACGTACTCCATTTCTCTTCCTTGCTGTGCACCTCACCTTTCCCATTCACTTGACTGAACAATGAAATTAAGCCTGTTTCATTCTTTTTATAGCTGATTTTACAGCCCAACTCATCATTAAAACTATTTCTTTTTTCACCACATCCTCTCCAGCGTCTGTTATTTTTTGAGTTATTGATTATGGCCATTCTGACTGGAGCAGGTGGTATCTCAGTGTAGTTTTAATTTGCATCTCCTTGATTATTAGATTGAACTTTTCTTTCTTTCTTTCTTTCTTTTTTTGAGTTGGTGTTGCACTCTGTCGCCCAGACTGGAGTGCAGTGGCCTTTGTCATACATGGAGTTGGCAAATACTTTT
>NW_007106867.1:0-765 GCF_000164805.1 Carlito syrichta
CATATTTCCTGCATTCCTGCACGTTCAAAGATGCCTGTTGTCTTCATATTTGCATATCAGTTTAGTTTTGGGTATAAAACTATTTTCCTGAATAAATCACAGGCCAGCTCCTCTCTCTTGTAGCCAGAGTTCAAAGACAAAAAGAGATCCAAGGAAAAAAGATTGGGTTTTAGTTGCCTTCATCAGGAATTCCTTGGTGTTGACCACTCTGTGCATTTCCTCTGGGACACAAGATTCCCTTCCAATTTGAAGATTTAAGTCTTCTTTTTATGTCCAGAAATTCCTCTTAAGTTATCGTTCTCTTTTGTTGAGAGAGGGTCCAATTCTGTCACCCAGGCTGGAGTTCAGTGGCACAATCACAGCACACCACAACCTTGATCTCCTGGGCTCAGGCGATCTTCTCATCTCAGATAGTTGGGACTGCAGGTGCATATCACCATACCCAGCTAATTTTTAAACTTTTTGTAGAGACGAGGTTTCCCTATGTTGCCCAGACTGGTCTCAAATTCCTGGGCTCAAGTAATTCTCCCACATTGACCTCCCAAAGTGCTAGGGTTACAGGCAGGCAAGCCATTGTGTCTGGCTGTTAATTTATCATTTTAATTTAAAAAGTGTTTCTTTCATGACCTTCATTCTTTTATCCTTCAGACATCTTAGTTACAAATATCTGGGATCCTTTTTACTACCTTCCCATACTCAAGTCCCTTTAAATGTCTTTTTATTTCCACTCTCCTCAGTCTACTCCCCTATCAGTGCCTTGCCATG
>NW_007106868.1:0-706 GCF_000164805.1 Carlito syrichta
GCAACAATCTATTGCCTTCAAGAGACTCACCTCACTAGAAAGGACATCCACAGACTCAAAGTAAGAGGATGGGAAACAAACTTCCAGCCAAACGGAATACAAAAGAAAGGAGGAGTAGCCATCTTAATTTCAGACAAAATACCCTTCAAACTATTAAAAATCAAAAAAGATACAGAAGGCCACTACATAATGATAAAAGGCTCAATCCATCAACAAGAAATATTTATCCTAAATATATATGCACCCAACATAGGTGTGCCAACTTTCATAAAGCAGCTTCTTGGAAATCTAAAGAAAGATATTGACTCTAACACTATCATAACTGGGGACTTCAATACCCCACTAACAACCCTAGACAGATCATCAGGACAAAAAATCAGCAAGGAGATCCGGAACCTCAATGTAACTTTGGACCAAATGGACTTAATTGATACCTACAGAACACTCCATCCAAAGACCACAGAATACACATTCTACTCATCACCACATGGAACATATTCTAAGATCGACCACATACTCGGCCATAAATCAAGCATAAGCAAATTTAAAAGGACTGAAATTCTACCAAACACCTTCTCGGACCACAGTGGAATAAAAATAAACATTGACACCAACAAAGTCCCCCCAAAACCCACAAAGACATGGACACTAAACAGCATGATGCTAAAAAACTCCTGGTCATGACAAATCAAAACAGGGATCAAAA
>NW_007106869.1:0-1320 GCF_000164805.1 Carlito syrichta
CATGGACTTCTTACCTGGCCTGGCTGTCCCAAGGCCTCACTGGTGCGAATGTTTGTTGAATTATTGCTTTATCTTACTGTCTGATTGCTGTTTTCATTTACTATCTGTTTGCTAAATAATTGAATGTTATTACTGGCTTTTTCTCTTTTGAGGTGGCATCTCACTCTGTCGCACAGATTGGAGTGCAGTGGCCACTCCCGGCCACCACAGCCTCGACCTACTGGGCTCCGGCGATCATTCCACCTCAGACTTCCAAGTAGCTGGAATTACAGGCATGCGCTACCATGCCCCGCTGATTTTTTTTATTTATTGTAGAGATGAGGTCTCGCTGCTCAGGTGGGTCTCAAACCCGCAGGCTCAGTCAATCCACTCACCTCACCCTCCCAAAGGCGCGGGATTACAGGCTGAGCCACCGAGCCCGGCTACTGGCTATTTTTAATTTTAATAAATATCCATTCTGCTTCTCTTGTTGTTTGCCATTTTGTGTCACATTATATGGTCGATGTCCATCTCTAATTAATGTACTAATTATCATAAGTTGTTTTTCAAATCTGAATATGCAAAGCCAAAAAGGCAGCGAATATCCTCCATAGAGTGCTCTGGGCTCCAAGATGCACACAAGCTCTCTTGTGTTGAAAGCTGTAAGCTTCTCCTTCACCCCACCCAGGTGTGCGTACTACTCAGCCTTGGGCTTCGGCTTGGTCTCTCTGAACCTCACCCTCACCATTTATAAATGTGGATCCAATATATTCAGAATGAACTACAGATGACTGAGAAAATAGAAGGCAGTAATGTGCAAAGGACCTTTATCTGTGGCCGTTCAAGCTAGGCACACCATTATGGCCGTCAGTTCTGTTAAACACCACCTGTAATTTGGAGAATCAGTCCTGACTCACAGCTTCAGAGCAAGAGAACTCCAATGCCTATGAAAAAAGGTTATTCTTTTTTTTTCTTTCCTAAAACATTGGGTTAGTGGAAATTTTGTATATAACTACTATAATCATTGATGTGCAAGATAACTTGTTATAATAATTCCCTTAGTAATTAACTTTAGCTGACAAACTCTACCAGATGAAGCATTTAAGCAGAAAATGAACAGTAAATTGGACAAGGCCTTAAACCATGTTAATTCTATATAAGGAGACTTTTCATAGCTATGTGATAACATAAAATCTATATGAATATTTTATCTTCTAGTAAATATTACTATTATAATTGATTTAAAATTTTAGATACCGTTTTGAAATTTTAGCTGTATCTTATTATTAAACCACATCTATTTACAAAACATGGTTAGATAAATATAGTCTTAATAAAATA
>NW_007106870.1:0-1367 GCF_000164805.1 Carlito syrichta
TCTATCATCCTGATAAAAATAACCAACATTTTGTAAAACTTTACAATTCACAAAGCAATTTCTTTCAAGATTGTCATTTGATTTTCATAATCATCCAGAGAGGAAGCCAAGACAGGTATTCTTCACTGCTGTGTAATTGAGGCTTAAAGGGGCTAGATAATTTTCTCAGGATCATGCAGCTAGCAGATGAATGAAGGCTCAAACCATGGTGTTCTGTCTCCAGGTCCCAAGCTCTTTACAGCAAATGAGGATGCACCTTCCCCCCTGCCCCACTGACTTCTGAGGCCATCTTGCCAAGTGACCACAGCTCACCCATCCCCCAGAACCAGGCCTGCCCCCGTGGCTACCAACATCCACAGCAATGAGTAACAATTGGGCTCACAATGGAGAGCCATCTCAAACTTCCTTCTCTAGGCAACACAATTGTCATAGAGATGAGTGTAGAGAGGAGAAGTTGATCACCAGAGAAGCCTCTGTAGGGACAGAGGCTGTGCATACAGGAACTGAAGACCTTTCCCAGATACTCAGGATTCCCTCAAGAGTTCACAGAAAAACTCTGGTGATAAACACTTTGGACTGAGTCATGTGGATGGTTGAGCCCAGCTCTGCTGCCTCTATCACCTTAGATTAATTTTAACCTTCCTAAACCTCCAAAATGGTGAAGAAAAGATTAATGTCACAAGATATTTTTGAGCATCAGCTTAGATGGGTAAATAAAGTCCTTAGGATAGGACATCCGTAATGAAAGCTATCAATACTTTGTAATTTGTGTAATAATATAGGGCCACTGCAATACTACATAATAAATATAAGAAAATTGTGTACCCCCAAAAAACATAGAGTAAGGAAACAAAATAGTTGCTTAAAGGAGCTTTGCAAATATTTGCTACTTTTCGTATCACTACACAAGTATCTTGTATAGGTCCTCTTCACCCTTCCTATGATTTTTTATAAATAATGAGGCAGGGAGCTTCACCCAGCATCATTCTTTTGTTGTACCCGAATCCTGAATCCGAGAGACCACCAAAGAGCCAGCTGTGATGCAAATCACACGAGGGTCTTTATTCAGGCTCGTCTGGGCTCACGTCCGTTACCGGCGCACCGGTACAGGAACCAGAACCCCGACTCAGGTTTGCAAGCATTTTTTTATACACGATTTGGAAGGAGTGGGGTGGCATTACAAACTTGTCCACACAGGATTGGATGGATTGTATGAGTGCGGTTACAGAGATACTGATTGGTTGGTTTGTGTTTGATTTGCACGGGCTCCGGCTGACCATGACTGACCACTAACGGTCAGACAGGCAGGGTGGAACCGGTTAGGTCTTCTGGAATGTTAGATAGCCGGAGGCGCTTGTAACATATTT
>NW_007106871.1:0-769 GCF_000164805.1 Carlito syrichta
AATCCACTCTCCTTGGCCGCGCAAAGTGCTGTGACTATACTCTGAGCCACCAAACCCAGCCATGGGCTGTGTTGAACATGGGACTGCATGGCATGTATCAAGGTGGCAGCCACTACTCGGCTGTCAGTTCATCTCTGTAGGCCAGATCCCACTTCTGGCATGGTTGGAAAAGCAGACTTTTGAAATAAATGGAATTTCATTCTCAAGTCTACCCTTCACTCACTGTGGGAATAGAAGCATGTTATTGAACATGTCTGAGATTCAGTGTCGTCATCTGAAAGAGAACTAGGTGCTTGCTGAAACTCCATCATTTTCCACCCTAGGCACACCGTTGATTCCATTTTCATCCTCTCTCATAGTGAGATGATGACATCTTCCTGTGTTATGTTCATCAGAATGTGAAGGGAAGAAAGGCACACCACTAAAAACCTCCTGTCTCAGTTTTTGTTTCCCCAGAAGCAGATCATGGGATAAAGAGGAAAGCACAAGTCGTTTATCTGGAAGGTGACCTGAGGAAACACCAATGGAGGAGTAGAACGAAGAGTCAGGGAAAGAAGGAGGCTAAAAAGGACAGGTACTTAAGCAAATTACCATTGTAGGCAACTTGAACTTGGTTCTATAGGGAACACCAGTAGGCAGAAAGAATTTCTCCACTTCCACCCCACCTAGAGGTCAAATGACCCTTGAGTGCAGGTAGTTATATGCTAGCCCTCATAAGTCATCATATGATGGCTATGAATTAGTTCCTGGGCACTTCTGGCCCTGCTAC
>NW_007106872.1:0-784 GCF_000164805.1 Carlito syrichta
CAGTTTCCAGCAGAGCAATAAGCACACCATAGGTTTTTTGAGAGCTTCCTTCCCTTCCCCTCCCTTCCAAGCCCTGCTCATTTCCCTCACTTCACTGTTGGAGAACTGTAGCCAAGGAATATCCAGTGCCTAAAGTCATTTTGGTGTTTGTTAGATCTATGAAGATATTCCCATTTTCACTCTTGACATTGGAGATGTGTGCTTTCTCTCTCCTTTTCTAAATCAGTCTGGCTAGGGGATTACCAATTTTATTCATCTTTCTTAAAAACCAAGTTTATTTGATGTTATTAATTTCTCTTGTCATCACTTTTCTATCTTATTATTTATATTCTTATTCCATACTATTATTTGTTTCTTTCTACTTACTATAAATATACTTTGCTCTACCCTAAGGTAGAAACTTTGAGCACTGGTTTTTTTTTTGTTTTGTTTTGTTTGTTTTGAGTTGGAGTCTCACTTTGTTGCCCAGACTGGAGTGCAGTCCCAGCCACCATAGCCTCAACCTGCTAGGCTCTGGTGATCCTTCCACCTCAGCCTTCCAAGTAGCTGGAATTACAGGCATGCGCTACCATGCCCAGCTGATCTTTTGATTTATTGTAGAGATGAGGTCTCGCTGCCCAGGTGGGTCTCGAACCCGCAGCCTCAGGCAATCCACTCACCTCAGCTTCTCAAAGGCGTGGGATTATAGGCTGAACCACCGAGCCCGGCTGAGCACTGTTTTAAGTCCCTTTCCCCCCCCAATATGAGCATTTACACTTAGGCATGGTCCTCTAAGTACTGCTTT
>NW_007106873.1:0-755 GCF_000164805.1 Carlito syrichta
CATGGGCTACATATTTCACTTTAACATGCAGCTCATTAATTTATACAAGCAAACTGGGCTCAGTGGCTCAGTTTGTAATCCCTCACCTTCAGGAGGCTGAGGTGAGTGGATTGCCTGAGCCTGCGGGTTCGAGACCCACCCGGGCAGCGAGACCTCATCTCTACAATAAATCAAAAAATCAGCCGGGTGTGATAGCGCATGCCTGTAATTCCAGTTACTTGGAAGACTGAGGCAGAAGGATTGCCGGAGCCCAGCAAGTCGAGGCTGTGGTGGCCAGGAGCAGCCACTGCACTCCAGTCTCAGTGACAGAGTGAGACTCCAACTCAAAATAATAATAATAATTTATACAAGCACTTGTTAACTTGAAATGACCCATTCAAATTTACAAAGGGTTTCTATGTTAGATGACAGATATTTATCATGGTTTAGGATTAAGAGTACATTTTTAATCTGAAGAAAATGTTTTTTTAAAAGTCTAAATTGGAAACTGAAAGATTATATTTATCAGAAGTAGATTCAAAATGATTGCATCCTGTGGTAAGTTCTGCTTAGTGATGAGATACTCTGCAGTGTACCTCATGAGAATGTCACATATATTAAACGATAGCAGAACAGGATATCTGTACCTACAATTCACTTTGTCAATTTTTTAAAAAATGTGTTTAAAAATAATTTCTTTTCATTTTTATTTTTCATACTTCGAAAAATATCTGTTGAAATTCTGGGTTCTTTAGTTATCCATAGATATACTGAAT
>NW_007106874.1:0-861 GCF_000164805.1 Carlito syrichta
CAGCAGATTGATTCTTTAGCCTTTTATCATCAAATACCTGGATATTCTGGCCAAGATCAGTCTTTCCAGACTCATTGGCTAGAAGTGGCAAAACATAAACATATCTGCCATCACAAATTGCCAAAATTCTGCACATTGCCACCTGGACCCACTTGTTTTCATGCTTTGTACGGGCCATATCTCAACATTTAAATGCCTTTTTCTCAGTGGTTGTATAAATGACCACAATTAGGCTTTCCATTCAGCCCAAGTTATTTTTGCTAAGAATAACCCCTGAACTTGTTTCCATAATACATTCCCTCGTTATCGTGAACTGCAAATTTACCTTTCTTTGAACTCTCACTCTTATCGAATTTGACATCCACTTGGCTCCTTTACATGTAGTCTTACATCATTACTCATACTCATCCATAATCCAAATTTTTGTCCCAGTAATCCCTAACATAATTACATGGGGTTTCTTTCCTTTAGAAGTTGCTTACATGAGAGTAACAAATCAAACTGGTAACACAAACACAACTTGTTTTTTCTCTCAAGAAGGCTTCCATTTTCCAGAATGTCTTTTGTCTTTACCATTGACTCAACACAACACCCAGTATCCCTGCCCACTTCCACTCTCTGTTGCTCCCTTCACTGCAACAAGGTCCCAGTCAATGCCCAGAAAATATGTTCCAGGACATCATACTCACTTTAGAATACTTTCTGAACTTTGCACCTCTTTAACAATCCAGTATACCATTTTTGTGGTATTTGGCACATTTGCTTTTTTATTGATCATTTCTATGCATATTTCATAACTCTTACCAATGTCTATCTGTGTCTTAATAATTTTATTTCTAAAATATCTTCCTCAAAATAGTC
>NW_007106875.1:0-943 GCF_000164805.1 Carlito syrichta
CAAATATAAAGTTTCCTATTCTGGTATAGGTAAGTATGGGAAATGATATAACTTTTTCACTTGATCTAGTTTTATTACATTTCAGGTGTTCATAATCATTGAGAATAAATCTCAGTCATTATAATAAATCATATATTATCAGTGGTGGATTTTGTGTGACTAAAGCGTGTAATATCTTAATTAATGGCTTTCAGCCATTTCATCAGATTGGATACTTTCATCATTGTTGAGGTGTTTTTATTTATTGTTTTTTGGTTTTTGGGTTTTGGGTTTTTTTTGAGTTGGAGTCTCACTCTGTCACCCAGACTGGAGTACAGTGGCCGCTCCTGGACACTGCAGCCTCAACTTGCGAGGGCTCTGGCGACACTTCCTCCTCAGCCTTCCAAGTAGCCAGAACTACAGGCACGTGCTACCACGTCCAGCTAAATTTTTTTTTATTTATTGTAGAGATGAGGTCTTGTCTGCCCAGGCGGGTCTCGAACCCACGGACTCAGGCAATCCACTCACCTCAGCCTCCCAAAGGCGTGGGATTACAAGGTGAGCCACCGAGCTCGGCTGAGGTGTTTTTAAATGTTTGATTACTGTCATGTATCTCATTTTTCTTTGGTTATTTTTAAGATAAATTCTTCTTTACCATGGGAATACAGTATCTATTTTCTTGGAAACTTCATATTCATGTATTTGATAGAATGATAGGCTCCAGCAAAACAAAAACATTTGGCTGTTAAAATCTACTTGCTGTATATATGGGTTTTTCATCAATAGTACCTTTACAGTATAGCTATCATTAAAATAGCTGAATAAATGTAATAAAATTAATTTAAGATAAATGTGTGCATCTAACTAAAAATTGATGCTGAATAATATCAAGTACTACATATTCTTGTCTGGGAGCCCCAAACCTAACACTGACAATGCCCTATGTTCCAGTTCCTGAATTATC
>NW_007106876.1:0-1377 GCF_000164805.1 Carlito syrichta
GTTGTCATAGTAAGAAACATTTTTTTTAATTGCTGAGTTTTCACTACTAGAAAGAATCAAGGAACATTTCAATTCATTTCTGGATTTTAAAAGGTCAGCCATTGGAGATATACTCTACAAGAATGGTATAGGCAAAGCAGAGATTTTTATCAAAGGTGTTTAAAAATTGAATGCATTATTGTACTAGCTTTTTAAAAGCACCCATATTCCCAGGTGTCCCTAAAGTAATATGCATATTATAAGAGGTGAACTCTCTGAGAGCAGGGTTATTGCTTGATGTGTTCCTTTGTGTGCTCTCAGGACATAGAGGAGTGCCCGGGAATGCTAGATGCTCAGAAAATACTAAGTGAGACACAAACACTGAAACTGACATTTCAACACAAATAGATAAAATGCAACAACTTAAGCATTTTCAAGAGTTAGTGATAACTCTTTATCTGAAATAAAGATACAGAAGAATATACATTACTTCTAAGGATTAGGTTTACTAGATGTATATGTCTATATAGCTCCCTATATACGAGAATAGAGAAACAGTGACAAAGAACACTTCCAGGAGGACAGAGAAACCGTGATATCATTGCAGAAGGTAATCACAGACTCTCTAGTCAGTTGGATGATCATAATGCATTGTACAAAATTGACATAGAGATGATATCATGCACAGCAGATTTTCCAAACTATTGGTCACCATCAGTGAGTCATGAATCAATTCATTAGGTCATGACCCGCATTTTTATATAGACATATAATTGAATTACATGGAATTAAAGTAAAATAAATATAAGGAATAAACATACTATAAAGTTATATATACAGAGATAAATATATAAGTGAATAAGTGTGTGTTTGCATTGGGTCATGATATAAAGTGCATTTCTTACTATAAATTTGAATTAAAAACAGCAACTTTGGGTATCTGATACATATGGTATTTTTCCTAGTTGTAGAATGTATTAACTTATTAAAAGTATACACGCATGACTTCTAACTTATACAAGTCACTTATGCTCGCTTAGGCTTATTTTATCTCATCTTTAAAATGTAGATAACTGGAATTATTTACTTCAAAAAGTTGAAACAACAAACAAAGAAATAGTGGACATTTATTAATTGATCAGCTATTTAGTTTTTGACTTTCCATTGATGGTTTCGTCTATCAGAAGATAAGGGGAATTTTTAAAAAATTATAGCAACTTTCAGTTTAATCCTTTCAATGAGAAAAATGATGACATGGAAGTTTATAGGAAATATAAGAGAGAGATCATGTTGTCTTAGAATTTAGTCATACAAAAGAAAAGCCTGGCCGGGTCCGGTGGTTCAGCCTGTAATCCCACGCCTTTGGGAGACTGAGGTGAGTGGATTGCCTGAGTCCGC
>NW_007106877.1:0-969 GCF_000164805.1 Carlito syrichta
GGGCTAGCAAATGAAGGTATGTGTATTTCTCTGAATATCACACTCCAAATATCGCTTATTATTGGGCAGATCTTTTACAACAGGAAATTTTCAGAACTCAAAGTCATACGTTTAGACATAGCACAACAAAGTAGAAATGTGCCAAATTACCCAGAAACTATTTGGATAGCTGGCAAACAAAGCTGCCTGCTGGTTTGTGGACAGTATAGGTAATTTGCCACCCAACTCTCCTCCATTTGCTTCAATAAGTTGTAGAGTACTTAGACCCCTCCTATCTGTTATCCATCTGTCTACATTTCTCTGCTCTGTCAGTGTCTGACAGTAGGAAGAGTCCATCTTGTCTGTCATCCTCTTGCAGCTGATGAGGAAGATATCAAAGAAATAGGCTGACTTGGGAAAGGGAGGGCTTTAAAATGAGTATGTAAAATAAGACATCTAGTCAGCTAGGAGAAAAAGGTAATTAAAACCCAAAATAAAAACAGAAAGGCATATTAACAAGGAACACCAAATCAAAGTACTCCATCCTCTCACCAGATGACCCAATAGGGTGATCAAGCCTTGGATTTTGTAAGCAGCATATTTATAGACAAAATATTTGCAAAATGTCATTGAGAGCTTTTAAGCCCAAAGGCAGTCACAGTGTTCATTCACCACATTGCTTCAGCTAGAGCCTTCCATTTCAATGGGGCTGATTTCTTCCAAATGTGTGTAAGTTTGACCAGAGAGAATTAGGTCCAATTGTTCTTCAGAAAAACAGCTTCTAAAAATGTAACTTGCATTTGCTTCTTTTATCCAGATGAATAAACTACACAATCAAATTTAAATGTTTTTTCTATCCAACTCAACATACTTTTCACCATCTCTTTCTAAAAAAAAAAAGTCTCCGTTGATCCTTCAGCATCAGCCTTCCAGGTAGCTGGAACTACAGGCAAGTGTTAATTTTTTATTTATTGTAGAGATGATGTCGCG
>NW_007106878.1:0-749 GCF_000164805.1 Carlito syrichta
CACACAGGAGAACAGCCAGTGAAAAGTGTCAGGTGTATACCATTTTAACATGAGGTAGAAATGAATAAGTTGGTGTTCATATGTAGATACTCTGGGGTAACCTTCAGAAGTTTATAACCAGATGATGTGGTAAAAGTCCTATGAAGGCTCTACAGATGTCACCTCACTTCAGATCCTCTGTAAAACTGGAACATGGCTAAACCAAAAATTCTTGCTATTCCACTATAATAAGATAGGATTGCTTAGTTATTTTCAAATTTTACAAATTTGCCATAAATGTACAGTGCAGCTAGCCAGAATGTGAGCACTTATCTATACTCTTAGATTGTAATTAAATCTCTGAAAATACACGTTTGATGTTTTCTCATTGTTTTATTGGCCTATTTTACTCCTGACATCTGTCAAGTGTCAGGCAATTTTCAAAAAAAAAAATATAAAAAGTCAAATCCCAGATGCTGATCTTTTTTCCCTATAACTTATGCTGCAATCTAATTTCAGTTTTAATTCATGGTGTCTTGGTTATTTTTTTTTCCCGCAATTGATATGTCAAGTTTCTAAAGAAAACCTCATAAATCAAGTGGAGAAACAAGAGCCTTATAAAGTAGTTATAGAAGGTGTTTTTATGAATGCTAGGAAATGCAATATTCTGTGAAACATAATTACCTTCCATAGAGTGAATATACTGATTCAACAGTACAAAGTCATCAATTCTTCCAGAAAAATAGCTATGTTTAACAGAGTAACTGGTC
>NW_007106879.1:0-994 GCF_000164805.1 Carlito syrichta
CTGGGCCTGGCACTGGCCCTCTGTCTGGGTCTGTGCCAGATCAGACTCCAGGTGCAGCACGGTGCCATTGAGCTGCTCCATCTGCATGGTGTAGCGGATCTCCACTTCTCTCAGGCTGTTCTCCAAGCTGGCCTTCAGGTTTCTCATGGAGTCCAGGTCAATCTCCAAGGACTGCACTGTACGTTTCAGCTCTGTGAGCGTCATCTTGGTAGCTCCAATCTCAGCGGACTGCGTGTTGACCACAGTGGTGCTCTCCTCAATCTGCTGGGACCAGTACTTGCCCAGTTCCTTGCGGTTCTTCTGAGCCAGCTGGTCATACTGGGATCGGATGTCCACCATGATCTTGCTGAGGTCCTGAGATTGGGGGCATCTACCTCCAAGGTCAACCCAGAGCTGGACTTGTAGGCCTTTTACTTCCTCCTCATGGTTCTTCTTTATGAAGAGCAGCTCTTTCTTGAGGGTCTCGATCTCTGTCTCCAGTTGCAGCTGGGTGACATTGGTGTCATCAATGACCTTGTGGAGCCCATGGATGTCTCTCTCCACAGACTGGCGCATGGCCAGCTCTGTCTCATACTTGACTCTAAAGTCATCAGCAGCAAGACGGGCATTGTCAATCTGAACGATGCGGGCATTGTTCACAGAATTTGCAAAGATCTGACCCCTCAGGTCCTCGATGGTCTTGAAGTAATGTCCCCAGTCTCTGACCTGGGGTCCCTTCTTCTCCAGGTGTTCCCGGAGTTTGCTCTCCAGCCTCCAGTTCTCGGGCTCCAGACTCCTAACCCTCTCCAGGTAGGAGGCCAAGCAGTCATTCAGCTCTTGCATGATCTCCTTCTCACTCTGGATCCCACCCCAGACTCCCAGCCATCCCCGTGGTCAGGCCCCCGGACCCCCAGCTGCCCTGGAAACTGGTGGAGTGGGACACAGAGATCCGGGAGCCCGAGCCACCAGCGCCTGCATAGCCAATGGCCGAGCTGCCGGGGGGGCCAGAGGCTGG
>NW_007106880.1:0-957 GCF_000164805.1 Carlito syrichta
CACAATATCAAAGAAGAAAAAAAGCAGAATGTGTCCCAATACCTGATTTTAGGAGTTATTTTTAGTCAGAAAAATGTACTGGTGAAATAATGCATTAATCAACAAAACAGAATAGAGAGTTTAGAAACTGGTTTGTAAACAAATGATGCTGGAAAAATTGGACCTCCACATGTAAAAAGTGAACTTAGACACAGATTTTGACGTTCTACAAAAATTAGCTGATCATGAAATTTTAAAATTAAATAAATAATGTAGCATGATACGACCTCTTGAACATGGAAAAATCTACATGACCTGGGATTTGGAAATGAATTTTTAAATAAAACACCACTAGTATTATTCATGAATACAAAATTGGCATGCTGAATGTTATTAAAACTACTTTGTGAAAGAAAATAAGAAATTAAAAAGACAGAAAACATTTGCAAAATGTATATGTGCTAAGGAACTTATATTCAAAATATGTTATGAGAGGATCCTCCACAAAAAAATGGAATTATTTTTGAAGGGGTGATCCGATGTAATACACTCGAATTTATTCCTCCAGATCAAATTAGAAACCAGAGTTTTTTATCTGAAAGCCAGGTGCACACTATCACGCCCGGCTAATTATTTGATTTAGTGTAGAGATGAGGTCTTGCCAAGTTGCCCAGGTGGGTCTCGAACCTTCAGGTTCAGGCAGTCCACTCTCCTCGGCCTCCAGCCCAGTCTGTTGTCATTTATTTTTATTTTTTTATTTTTATTTTTTTGAGTTGGAGTCTCACTCAGTCGTCCAGACTTGAGTGCAGTGGCCACCACAGCCTCGACCTGCTGGGCTCCAGCGATCCTTCCACCTCAGCCTTCCAAGTAGCTGGAATTACAGGCGTGCACTACCATGCCTGGCTGATATTTTGATTTATTGTAGAGATGAGGCCTCACCTGCCCAAGCGGGTCTCGAACCCACGGGCTCAGGCTAAT
>NW_007106881.1:0-544 GCF_000164805.1 Carlito syrichta
CATTCTTTGCAAATTACACAAAAAATTATATAACATGTAAAGGGATATATAACGTCCAATTGCAATTTCAAAGGAGGAAAATACTTCTGCAAGCTGGAGAAATCAGGGTAAACTTTGTGGTAAAGATAGCACAAAAATATGAACTAATTCAAAAGGGCACACATTATTTGTTTAGGGCTCATGCTCCAGTTTCAATATATAAACCCTTAACATTTAATTAACGATCATGCTTATCTAGTGCAACAGATGGTCTAAAATCTAAGTGAGAGGCCGGGCTAGGTGACTGAACCTGTAATCCCAGCACTTTGGGAAGCCAAGGCAATTGGATTGCCTGAGTCCATAGGTTCGAGATCAGTCTGGGCAACTTGGTGAGACCTAGTCTCTACAGTAAATCAAAATTAGCCGGGCATTGTAGCACACGATTGTAGTTCTGGCTACTTGAAAGGCTGAGGTGGAAGGATCATTGGAACCCAGCAGGTTGATGCTGGGGTGACTGTGAGTGTGCTACGGCACTCCAGCCTGGATGACAGAGTGAGACTCCAAC
>NW_007106882.1:0-1279 GCF_000164805.1 Carlito syrichta
TGTTCTGAGTTGTGTGAGGCATTTGTCACTTGCTCCTCACTATGACTGAACAAGGCACGACTCTTTACTAAGCCCATCGCACAGGTGAGACAGATGAAACATGGAGAGGGATAGTACTTTGCAGAGATACCATGGTAGACATGGGGTGGCATTGTGGAACTGGACACAGAGACCACACTTTCAACCAATAGGCAACAGTACCTCATTGGGTGCCAGGAGGAAGTCAAGGTGACTGTTAGGACCCCTGAGCTCCAGTCTGGAGTGAACTGTTGATGATGCCAGTGAAGCTAAGCAGAGCTGCAGCTCCATGGAGCTCCCTAGTTATTTATTAAGAAGCAATCCCATCCTGTTGTAGCCAGGGAGAAAGTGATGGCCAGGGCAGACTGTGCACTCCGGTGGCTCTCTTTATCATGTCCCACTGTCTCTGAGACCCTCACATTCAGAGCACACCTATACACCCTTTTCTTTTCTGGTCATGTTTTCTCCATTGCCCATTCCTCCACCTCCCAGAATGGTTCATATTTACTCAGCTATGGAGGGGAATTGAACTTAAAAGATGAGAATGATTTCCAGTTTCCCTGCACCACAAGCAACAAGCTTGGAGTAGATATTCTATCCTAATAATAAGTAAAAAGCTGAACAAACAGAAAATGGGCAACTCTTCTTAGATCCTTCAGAGAGTTGAGATTTCAGGGAAAACCACTGCTCCAGAACTTGAAGAGACAGACTGCAGAATGCAGATATCACAGCTTTCTGAAGCAGAAACCCAAGGATTGAAACCTCCACAGGAGCCAGCACTAAGGTAGGAAAACCTGAGCTCTAATTGATGAACTGCTGAAGGCACAGCATGGAAAACTTGCGAGGGAAAATCCCTGGAGGCCAGTCATGGAGTCCCACATTTTTGTCAGTTTGAGATTCCGGAGCTGCACCAGTGTCTCATGGCAAAAAAACAGAGAAAAATCTCCCCATGCTTCCAGCAGGGAATTTTTTAATTGAAATATGCCAGAGCACACTGTTCTCTTTAACAAGACCTGCTGGAAGGACTCGTTTAACTGGAGCTTCATGTGCTGGGGTTGTATTCTATCCCAACTGACCTGGAGAAAGGAAAATTCCTACCATGAGCCCCTTCTTTTTTTTTTTTTTTTGAGCTGGAGTCTCACTCTGTTACCCAGACTGGAGTGCGGTGGCACATTCCTGGCCCCCGCAGCCTTGACCTGCTGAGCTCCAATGATCCTTCCGCCTCAGCCTTCCAAGTAGCTGGGACTACAGGCGGGCACTA
>NW_007106883.1:0-779 GCF_000164805.1 Carlito syrichta
AGAAGAATACAGTTATTTAGCCCCATATCCAATTTTTGCTTCCACAAGGTAAGAGGGAAAATGGAAGGTTTTGGTACCGGTATCTTCAAAACTTATTGCCCTACACCCAATTTTATTTCATTGATATTCAGAATGATAGAACTCAGTCAATAAAAAAAAAGAAAATAATCGAAAAACTTGAGAAAACTGAATTTGCAAGGAGGACACAGAGCTGTGCTGACTCACAATTGAGCAGTTTTAAAACCATAGAGACAGTTGTTGGTCAGTGATAAAAAACTCAGTGGAAGTTGACATCAGGAACAAAGAAACAGAAAACAAACTACATTATGTAACAGTAATAAGACACAATTCTGCAAAGATAGCATTGGTAGAAGTCACTGGATAAAATCTATCATGCTCTAAATAGAGAAAATAGTCTTTTCCCCATTTGCTAACCATGGAAGACATGTCTGTCTATGCAGTAGATTAAAAAACACACAATTATTTGCTAATGTTCACACGTGCTTCCCCAAAGTGAACTATTCAGTGTGAAATTTCATGATGGGGACTTTGGAAAGTGGCATGGTATAGCAACACAAGGCCTTACCAAAGTTAACCTCACACTTAATTAGCAAAATACAATAGATTCTTAAGTTCATTTACAGTGAAAATAATCTGAAAAGAAAGGGATATAACCGAAGACACATTTGATGATGTAAATGCCCCATCTGATGTGCACCTTGTGTATTCCATATTTTGAAAGTGCTTTAAAAAGTCTAGTAGCATGCCCATACCATACA
>NW_007106884.1:0-765 GCF_000164805.1 Carlito syrichta
CCCTTGGCGTTGGTTTCTGGTATGGACTGTATTGACAATGTCTGTGCAGACCACATGGACTGTGAGGTGAAGGGCTATGGTGTGGGACAATCAGGCTCCATTCCATCTCCCATTACACTAGGTCACATGGACATCTGAGATAAAGCAGTCATCTGGCTTGTTGGGGATTTTTCAGATTTTAGTACTGAAAGTTCTGAGCCCTCAAACTCCTCCATCACAGCAAGTCAGGACCGCTAGTCACCCTTTGCATTCCAGTCAGTGTGAACTAAGTTCTTAGGGTGTTCCCAAAGAAGTGTCCTTTGCTCATTTGGTTGGCTGCAACCTAATGCTCAGGAGATAACTAAGCCACTTACCTCCCATACATTAATGTCACTTAGACAGCACTCTAGCTTTGAGTCAGGGGTGGAGGACTCTGCCCAGCAGGAGGTTTTTCAGGGCCAGGTACTAGCACCTGCTATAGGAAGAATCCCCCATATGGGTTCATGTGAGGGAGGAAGGGCAGAGAAGGTCACTGAGGGCTGAGCCCAGATATCTATGATGTCTGTCTCTGGTCTCATTGCCTGACATGGAGGAGAGTGTAGGTTTGTTTCTGATCTGAGGTTTAAATGCAGATTCAGTAGCACTGGAAGATAGAGGACCAGGGAGGAAGAGGAGCAGTATGCCCCAGAGTGAAATTCCCTATCCCAGTCCCGGGTGTCTGAGTCATGGCCCAGGGAGGAGGCAGGCAAAGGAGAAAGCCTCTTCCATATATTTACAAAGAGCTGA
>NW_007106885.1:0-734 GCF_000164805.1 Carlito syrichta
CTTTAGGGTAAATATATGATACATAAACGTTTATATATGTGTGTGTCTATCTGTCTATCTTATATCATCTATCTATCATCATCACCTATCTTCAGATAAATCACTTGAAACTCCAACTTGAAGATTCACATGAGTGAATTTCAGTTGTTACACAATTTCAAATGTCTTACTTGAATCCATTGTTGGTATTGTCCAAGACCACACAACTAGTCTGTAGTGGAGCTAGGAGTAGATTTCTTGTCTCTTAATATCCAATATAATCATTATCTGCAGAGTGGGGGATGGCAATTGACTAGATTAAGGTGGTGGAGTCAGAGTTTCTTGTCCTGAGTTCTCCCTTTTTCTGACATTTCTTCTTTCTCTCTCTACATTCCTCATTTCTTGAGGAGTCTTTTCAAAGGGGGTATTATCAGGAGTTCACTAGTTACCTTCAGGGTGACCTTGGGTGAAGACTTTACCCCTTAAGCCCTTGGTTTTATCATCTGTATCATGGAAGAAATTAATGTATGTCTCATTCTATTTTTGTGCAACTGAACTGAACAATGCCCAGCATCTTAAATACTAATTATATCTTAGTTGCCTTTTCTTTCTTACCTACAGCTAGGTGAATGTGTTGGTCTCCTCTCAAGAAGAGATTCTGCAGGACAGGAACCTCATCTGATTATTCTGTTGCTATAGAACATATTACCTACTCAGTATTTATTGAATTAAATTCTCAGTCCAATCTCTGTTAA
>NW_007106886.1:0-1170 GCF_000164805.1 Carlito syrichta
CAATTAACATGTGAGCGCAGGTTTCAAAAATAACACTTTTGCAGAAAGAGCCAACATCATTAAAAGTCAGGAAATGTCTGACTTTTGACAATAGGGAGTTAATTCTAAGATAGTGGTTCTCCTTCCCTAAAAATCTTTTTATTATAAAGTCTTTGGTTATTTGGGCTCTTTTTTGCTTTAATGTAAATTTCAGAATTGTTTTTTCTAATTCTGTAAAAAGTGGAACTCGTGGGTTGATAGAAATTGCATTGAACCTTCAGATCGCTTTAGGCAGTACAAACATTTCAGTGATGTCGATTCTTTCGATTCATGAAGTTGGGAGTTCTTCAATTTGTCTGTATCTCTTTCATTTTTTCAACAATATTTTGTATTTCTCTCTGTAGACATGCATCATCTCCTTATATAAAATTATTTCAAGTTGTGTGTGTGTGTCATTGGGGTAAAAGGGAGCGTGTTCTTTTTTGGATTCAGTTGGAGTATCACTCAGTCGCCCAGACTGGAGTGCAGAGGCACGCTCCCCGCCACCGCAACCTCGACCTGCTGGGCTCTGGCGAGCCTTCGGCCTCAGCCTTCCAAGTAGCTGGAACTACGAGCACGCACTACCACGCCCGGCTAAGTGTTTGATTTATTGTAGAGATGAGATCTCCGCAAGTTGCCCAGGCAGGTCTCGAACCCGCGGGCTCGGGTAATCCACTCACCTACACCTCCCAAAGCGTGGGATTACAGGCTGAACCACCGAGCCCAGCTGGGATTGTGTTCTCGATTTGGATCTGAGCTCGAACGTTGTTGGCATATAGACATGCTATTAATTTTTGAACATCGATTTTGTATCCTGGGAATTCACCGAGGTCTCATATTAAGTCTAGGAGTAATTTAGGGATGTCCTTACAGTTCTCTAAATATAGAAACAACCGTATCTCTGTGAAGAGACATAATTTGACTTTCTTTTTTTTTTTACCTGGATACATCTTATTTATCTCTATTGCCTGATTACTCTGACCAGTACTTCCAGAACAATGCTAAATAGAAGGGGTGAGAGTGTACCTCCTTGTCTAATTCTAGTTTTAGAAAATACGCTTTCCTAGTAGATACATAGGTTAATACAACAGAACAGAGAGCCCAGAAATAAAGCTGCTCACCTACAACCAATACCCATCGATCTTGGTAAAG
>NW_007106887.1:0-1087 GCF_000164805.1 Carlito syrichta
CCTGGTGGTGACCTTCCCATGGCTGCAGCTGTCACCAGGCTCCAGGACCATTCCCTCTTTAGGTTAAGAGTGGTCATGACTTCTCAGTGTTGCTAGCTCCTGGTCCTGACTTTCCTTCTCAGTGTCTTTAATGTGCTCATACCTTTGTAAACAGCCTCTTTATTCAACTCTATTCAATTAAAAACCTTTGAGTGTGACCTCTTCTTCTGTGGCCCTTGACTAACAGGCCCTTTTAAATTTTAATAGAAAGGGTAGAACTTTATACAGGCACCAGAAGAAGAAGGTGAATTGTTTTTTCATCTTTCCTTCCAAGTTTATCTAACAAATCATTTGTGGTGTGTGTGTGAAAGAGGGAGAGAAAGAGGGAGTGAGGGAGAGGGAGAGAAAATTTGAGAGGATAAATGAAAAACAAAAAACTTATTCCAGGTTCTTGTGGTAATCAGATGTGCAAAAAATTTATTACTGGGATTTGGTGACTGTTTTAAAGAATAGGAAGACTTTGCAATGTTTAATAGTTGGTAGCAATTTGGTAACTATTAAGTCTTTTATTACATTGTTAATAGAGTTTTGAGAAAATTCATTCTCTACTGTAACTCATGATCCTTGCCCTAACACTGCCATTATGTTATCTGATTATTCCTTTGCAAGTAAAATCATAAGTAAGCATAGCTGTAATCATAATATATGTATAATTTTGAATCTGGGTTTCTCCACTTAAAAGTATATAATGAGCATGTTTCCATGTTGCTCCATAATTTTCATAAGCATGACTTGCAAATTCTACATTGTATCTAATATAGATGCACCCTACATCACAAGGTACTGTGGATGCCATCTTTTCCTAGGCAATTTTCCCATGTTCGATGGGAAAATTTTTATTGTACAGAAAACAACAGCAAACATATCTGATAGACATGCATTCTGTCCTTAGAAGAGTAAGCTGGGTTAGGACTTCAAGCATGCCTTCCTTCCCTAGTGTCCACACTGACCTGTGAGGTTGAATGGCAAGTTGGCCAGTGGCCCATGTGTACTGAGAAACAAAATGTCCCCGTGGGAGACCCCACCTGAGAAAAGGAAGCTGGGTATC
>NW_007106888.1:0-842 GCF_000164805.1 Carlito syrichta
AAAACTTGGAACCAGCAATGTTGCCCATCGAAGCTGGACTGGATAACTAAAATGTGGCACATGTACAAAATGGAATATTATGCGGGCATAAGGAAGGACAAATATATGGACTTGGCAGAAATTTGGATACATTTTGTAGTCTATCACAGAAACAAAGAACAGAGTACCATATGTTCTCACTGATAAGAAGATCTTGACCAATCATAATAGTATGAGAAAGTGTTTGGCAGTAATGGGATACTATCAGGGGAGGGGAGTGAGATTAGCAGTTGAGGGAAAGTGCTAGGGTAGGGGCACACCTCATCAGCAAGTGTACCGGCATAATCAATTGTGCCCCACATTTTTATAATAAAAAATGTAAAAAAAGAGAAACTTAAGAAACAATCTATTCTCAAAAGGAAGTAATAAATTAACAACCTAAACACTAGGTCTAAGTTCACATTATACACTATTTCAAATACATTTTTATCCAACTTGAAACTAATTTTCCTTCCAAATAGGCATAGAGATCACTATACTCTTTTTTCCCTTTCAAATTGCAAAATCGAAATCTAGGTTCCATATTTGAAAGAAGAGCTGAGGAGACACAGACATAAGGATATGATGCTTTGTGTAGATTGCAGCAAACAACTGAATCAAATCAACTGAAATTTTAGTGATGAAAGATAAAACTCCATTTGTAAAACAATATAAGTCAGGCTAGTGAGCCAGTACATATTGTCACAATTATGCTCATGTGCACCTTTGGGGTGACCTCAAGTCACAAGTCAATGTTTTCTCAAATGCTAAGGATTCCTGATTATAGCCTAAAATCATAGTGCCACTAACACAGTGAGAAAATG
>NW_007106889.1:0-763 GCF_000164805.1 Carlito syrichta
CATTTTCTCTTGCTGCCTTTAGGATTTTTCTCTTTTATACCTACTTTGTTTAAGCAAATTGTTATGTGTCTGGGAGTTGGTCTTCTCATTTGTTGTCTTACAGGGGTTCTCTAAATCTCCTGTGTTTGAATTTTCATGTCTCTGATGGAGTGAGGGAAGTTTTCTTAAATAATTTCATAGAATGTTTTTTCCAGGGTCGTCTCTGTCTCTTTTTCTGCCTCAGGAAGTCCAATTTTTCTTAGGTTTGGTCTCTTGAAGAAATTGCTCATCTCTTGAAGGTTTTGTTCTGTCTTTTTAAGCTTCTTTTCTATGGTTTGGGAAGTTTGGGTTAGTTCTGTATTTTGGTCCTCAAGCTCTGAGATTCTTTCTTCTTCTTGGTTAATTCTGCTTTCCATGCTTATTAGTTCATTATTTATTTCAATCACCATATTCTTTGCTACTGTTATCTCAGTTATCAACTCCTTCCTCTTTTCCTCTTGTCTTTCTGCGGGGGACCAGCCCCTGCAAGTTTTGGGGAGTCCCTTGGAAGATGTGGTGGCGTCGGCGAATCTGTAGGGATAGATATTAAAAAGAAAGAAAGATGGAAGGATAGATATAAAGAGGAAGAAAGAGAAAGAAAGAAAGTGGACAACTGTTCAGTGAAATGAGCAGAAGCCGTTTATTGAAAGTTACAGTACGTATTTATCCCCAAATTTTACACAGGCAGTCTCACAAGTCTTTCACGTGAACACAAGCCAGGTGCGGGGGGGCATCCCCCACCCAC
>NW_007106890.1:0-816 GCF_000164805.1 Carlito syrichta
CCATACACATTAACTCTAAATGGATCAAAGACCTAAACGTAAAACACCAACTTATAGCAATCTTAGAAAACGCAGGAGACACCAGTATGGAAACTGGAAACGGAAACAAATTCCTCTTCAGAGCCCTAGATATCCATGACTTAAGAAGTAAGTTAGACAAATGGGATCTCATCAAATTAATATACTTCTGCAAAACAAAAGAAACCAGCCGGGCTCTGTGGCTCAGCCTGTAATCCCACGCCTTTGGGAGGCTGAGGTGAGTGAATTACCTGAGCCCACGGGTTCGAGACCCGCCAGGGCAGCGAGACCTCATCTCTACAATAAATCAAAAAATAAACCAGGCATGGTAGCACGTGCCAGTAATTCTGGTTACTCAGAAGGCTGTGGCGGAAGGCTCGCTGGCGACCAGCAGGTTGAGGCTGCGGTACCCGGGAGCGGCCACTGCACTCCAGTATGGGTGACAGAGTGAAACTCCAACTCAAAAAAAAGAGGGAAAGAAACCATCAGAATAGCAGGGATAAAGCCAACAGAATGGGAAAAACGGTTCTCCACCTATATATCTGTAAAAAGGCACAGCATCTAGGATCTACAAGAAACTCAAACACTCAGAAAACTCAGACAAACATTCCCATTGAAAAGTGTTCAAAGCCGGGCTTGGTGGCTCAGCCTGTAATCCCGTGCCTTTGGGAGGCTGAGGTGAGTGAATTGCCTGAGCCCGCGGTTTCGAGACCCGCCTGGGCAGCGAAACCTCATCTCTACAATAAATCAAAAAATCAGCCGGGCGTGGTAGCGCATGCCGGTAATTCTCGCTACTTG
>NW_007106891.1:0-762 GCF_000164805.1 Carlito syrichta
AATTTTAGGTTAATTCTTTTTTGACATGCAGGAATATTACTTTGAGAAGTGATTTTTGATAGTTTCATTAATTTATTTTATAGGGAATACTGCTTTTAAGATAATTGCCCTGTGGATTAATTTGTTCCCTGAGTTTCCTTGTATTGTTTTTATTCCTTACGATTTGTGTTTAGTCTCAGTAGCACCTGAAAATAAATCTAACAATTTTGATAACTTTGTGATTGGTAATATGGCTGATTTATTTGCTTGAAGTTTAGATACATTCACACAGAAAATGAACATCGGTTTATTGGTTGGTTTTTCTTTCATGTTTTATTTTAGGTAGTTCCAGGTGACCTTTGGGGGGAAATTCTTTTAATGGCAAATTTACCTCATTGTTGGAAGAAAACAGGCACAAATCCTTGTATGCCACAGCAGGATTACTGAAGGTTTTAAGTAAATTGAAATGTGATAAATCATATTGTATTAAAAATCAGGGAGGAGGTTTATTAATTAAAGGAAATCTGTGTGAATCTTTTGCATAGTGTCAATTCTTTTGCATAATACATTCTAAATAAACTGTTAGGGCTTCTGCAAAGTAAAGCTGATGGTACTGGTAGCTGCTAAAATGCAAAACAATTTCTAATTTTTAACTTACTGTTGGCTTGTCTTTTGTCTTTGTATTTTAGAAATAATTTTTTCATGAGTGACAGCCTTGAGATGGGAGAAGTGTTGGTACCGTTTTTAACGTTTTCTCCCTGTGCTAGTTGCATTATGATTTTA
>NW_007106892.1:0-968 GCF_000164805.1 Carlito syrichta
CAACCTGACTGCACACAGAGAGTGTGTGTGGCTGGGTGTGTGTGTCGGGGGTGGACCGGGATGTGTTTTGGGTTTCACTTTGTAAAGAATGTTTGACTGTAAGTGTAGTCATGTCTAAAAGCATTGGAGTAACTACATTATGCTCAAGCAGAACATTTGTCAAAAGTGATCATCAGAGTTGGCCTGAAGGGCCCTGCTCTGGTACGTGTCTGAATTCTAGGCAAGGATTTTAGATAATTGGACCTATTGCCCAGTGAAGAAATGACAAAAGGCCTTTTTGCTTTCAATGGAGTTAATGATAGCTGGAGTTCCCAGGTCCCTTTACATCCTCTCTTCATTTCATTGTGGCCTCATCTTGCCTTATCTGTTATCATGTTAATCACGAAATTTCTCTTTCTGTGGATGAATGAGCATGTGATAAATATTCTGCAACAAACTGCCTCTGGGAGAGGAAACTTTGTTGTGAAGAATGTGTGAGAAGTAAGCAGTAAGTGTTAAGCAAAGGTTAGATTGATGTTATCACTGAGTTTTCTCTGGAGTGGAGAAAATTACTCCTTGTTTGTTCGACTATTAATCTGGAATTGTGTAGGGGTGTGCAAGTCTTCTGAAATGCATTATGCAGTCTCCTTAGAGTTCAAATCAAGTACAATGATGGAGTTTCAGTGTATATTTTAAACCAGGGAGCAACGAGTTGATTTATAAATATTAAAACATAAATAATGATTCATGAATTGCCATATCGGCCAGTAGAATTTTTTGGATAAATAACATCATCCTGAAGGAATTTAAATACAGCTCTGTAGTCCTTCAGTATATATTAATAATCTTTAAAGTACTAACTTTCATGTGATCTTATATTTTTATCTAATCAGGATATATCTCTATTGATATAATTGGAAATTTCTAAGGCAGCCTTTTTTTTGTCAACAGTTTAATTTTCCTGTTTTAATTTTTATTTGATAGGAAAA
>NW_007106893.1:0-923 GCF_000164805.1 Carlito syrichta
CCTTATTTAAATATACCTTGTTATTCGTCCACTCATTAGTAAAATAAGATGGCACAAGCCATATATAGCTGGCTTTGCTGTACAGCTAAGTAAATTTATAAATGCAAATGTGTGGGTGTGATAAGGGTGGTTTCCACTGACCCACGTGTAATCAAACATCCTGTTACATGACACAGTACCAGTCTGTGCACAAGCATTTGAAAGTGGTGACTGGTTTTGTGAATTCAGTGATGCTATTCTTAAGTAAAATAGGACTCCTTTTTTCACATGGTAAGGAACACAGCACCTTTGTTACAGATTGTTTTTTCAGTGTCTGCTTCATGTCATTTTGACATTTGTTTTTGTTGGGGGTGAGAGGGAGAGAGAGGCATAATTTGACCTGTGGCATTTGTTAATCCATGAAGTAATGCTTCTGTTATTTGTCATTCAGAAAACACTTCTTGGATACTTACAATTCATGTATATGCATGCATATGACTTGCAGTCATCTCCATGAGTTCTCAATAGCAAAATTGTTGTTCCAAAGATCCTTAGAAAGTTAAAACATTTTAAAAAGCAGAATAAGGAGTACTTTTTTTTTTTTAAGCAGGACACAGTGGCTTATGCCTGTAATACCAGCCCTTAGGAAGGCCAAGGTGAAAGGAACACTTGAGCCCAGGAATTCGAGACCATCCCGGGCAACATGCAAGATCCTGTCTCTACCAAAAAAAAAAAAAAAAAATTTCTGGCTGGACACGGTGACTCATACTTGTAATAATCCCAGCAGTTTGGGAGGCCAAGGTGGGAGGACTGCTGGAGCCCAGGAGTTTGGGACCAGCCTACGTAACATAGCAACCTCATCTCTGCAAGAAAAAAAAATAAAAAATTAGCCATACATGGTGGTATGCCCCCTGTAGTCCCCAGCTAGTCAAGAGGCTGAGGCA
>NW_007106894.1:0-1037 GCF_000164805.1 Carlito syrichta
CCCCCCCCCAACACACACACACACCCACACACCCTCGCTGTGTGCAGTCAGCTTTCTGTTGGCCAGTTTACCAAAGATAGTAAGTTGGTGAATAAATATTTAATTTATGCAACCAAAACCCTGAAAGACTGAGCTTCAGATGTAATGTTTTGCATTCCCTAGGCACACTGCAGAGAAATATCTTTAAAAAAATACATTCACAGCTGTCCTTTAAAAGAAGAAAATGGAAAACCAAAGAAATATCCACACATATGCATACAACACATCAAAGCCGACCCTCTGTCAACCAGCATTTCTATAGAGACATTCTTTCCATGATTGAAACATAAGCTCCAAAGGTTAAAGAAGAGGAAAAGCAGTCAAATAGCACTGCCCAGGATTCAGTAGTACTAGCTAGCTGTACTCTCTTCTAGTCTTCCTGCTACAAAAGACACTGGCCCAACTTCCTCAAACACACACACACCCCGACGTAGAGTCTCATGGAATTGCACACATGTGGTAGGAATGTACACACCAATATTGAACCGAGCACAATACCTAGAAACACCAGCACAGGATCCACACTAAAACATGCACGTATCAGTGTGCACCCATCGTGCACACGACACGACACAGACACGCAGCCACCTAGACCCACATGCATGCGCCGTCCACCTCAAATCAGTGTGGGACACACCATGCATACATATGTAGAATGTTTGAGCTCCGAAATGCTGAACATACACACAGACTGTGCACAGAGTTATTTATAAAATTCCAGAGGTGGAAGAATGGGGAGCGAGCGGTAATTGCTACACAGTGGTCTCCTGAGAGGCAGAGACTGGAGGGAGGAGGTGCCAAGTGCTTCACCTATGGAGAGAAGCACAGCCCAGTCCAGTGAGCACAGTACTGGGAGAAGTGTCTCGGGGGTTTCTGACGTGGGGTGCCAGAGAGAGTCCCTGCAACCCTCGGTGCATGTGCATGCGTGCGTGTGCACGCACCCCCACCCACATACACACACACACACACACACACACACACACATGGGCCAGGGGCGA
>NW_007106895.1:0-790 GCF_000164805.1 Carlito syrichta
TGCTTCCCATGGAAAGTGATGATAATAAGTATTTCTAAGGAACTTCTGAGGATTTTTAATGGAGAATTGACAGAAACAATGATCTTTCTTGGTCATGTTATATCTGACTCAGTGGTATTAAAAGAATAAGTGAAAAGTGTCATTTGTGAATGGAATTTGATTTCTTTGAAGAGAAGGTATTTTACAGAGTTTTATATTGATGGTTTCCAAGAATCTGGCTTGAGCAAGAGCGGGAGATTAGTCAATTCAGTAAAAGGTACTCTGATGCTAAATCCTAGCCTTAAATTTACATATTTAAAATTGTATCCGTCTGTAAGGCTTCAAATCATGAAATTCATATATGCTATTTCAGAAAGTTAAACTCATATTAATTAGATCTTAATTCACCTACTTGTCAGTTTTTCAACCATACAAGACTTCTAAAAAAAAGCAAAGAACAATCAAATACGGTCTTACTAGGGAGTTTGTTTTTAGGACTGATGTATTTTAGTCATAAATGTATTTTAGAACTTATTCTCTATTTATTTCCTCTAGCTTGTGCTCTGCTCCCATTATCTCTAGCATATTGGGGTTAGATTTTAAATTGTAATAATCACCACTTCTGCATTAGAACTGGAAGAATTTTTAAAAATTTCTTATCTAAAACATTGTTTTCTCTTTTTAAAAAAGTTTGGTTTTCTACTAAAATTCTGTACTGAGAAATCATTTTATGAGTTCTGTTGTATTGTTCCACATACCTCTTCTCATTTAAACTAGTTTTTTCTTTATTCCCTGGAAATTAAGTTCAGTG